>NC_052502.1:53365091-53435588 GCF_016617805.1 Bactrocera tryoni | reverse complement strand
TGCAGTCCGGGAAAGTGGATAATTTCAAAAACATCTACTGACTTTAAATTCTTTTTCTGCCTTGTTCTGATAGTAGTTCAAAATTCATACAAAAAAACCTGTAGAAAACATTCATATCTGTACTTCCCTGCGAAATTATCACGTCATCTGCAATATACATTCTTCCGCCACATTAATGGAGATGTACTTTGACTTACAGTATTTTCGTCGTCTTGTCTCGTTTCTACAAATTTTTGAAACATTCTAAGACATCTGGAGGCAAGTACGTGTCAACATCATCGTCTCCAGAAAAATCAATTGACTGTTATTTAGGATATCCTCAATCGCTTAGTCGTCCATACACAAGCTGAAAAATAGTCGCATACCTCACAAAACAATTCTTTAATATTGAGGTACACATAATTACAAGCCATAAGTTCTCTGCCAGGCCCTCTTTAGACTTATAGCGAAACTCTATGAGTTGTTGTAACTCATTCAGGTACCAACAGCTCTAAAAAGTTGGTGCTTCTAGTTTTTACTTCAATAATTGGGGATTCTGAATCCAACCAAGAAGGTCGTTACTGCTTATAAAAGTATTCATATTCTATAACTAGATCCTAAACCAATTCTAAGGACTCCAGATAAAGCTTGTACAGCCTGTTTATATTCTGATTTTAATGTTGTTTTAAGTTGTGGTTCTATGGTTGATTCCAGAAATGAAGCTCACATTATAATCACATGTCTGTTGTAAAGTCAAAAAAATCTTTTAGGGGGATTTCATTATCATAAATCCGATTAGGTTAAGTTAGGCTAGTCTGCGATACCAAACGAAGCACACTTATTAGATCCATGAGGAGTATTCATCCTTTAGGATGTTTGCGCTTAACGCAAATTCCAACAAACTTTGTGGCATCGATACCTCTTTCAGTGTATCATACCGTGGGGGCCACAGATGTATAGAGCATAGATTTGCCAATGCGGGACAAGTACACAAGAAATGCTCCATTGTTTTCCTGGTGGCTTGCCCTAGTCTCATCGATATGTCAGCCCTATTCTGCAGGCGTATATCGAAACCAGACAGAACCAGTTATTATTCTGATCGTGTTCCTACAGTCTCTTCTATCGAGTGCCAATAGGAATTTTGTGTTCTTCCGATCTACGGTTTTACACATGAACTAATCTAATTAGATGTTTCATTGTTATTCCCGTCGGTCCAACAACTTGGGAGCAGTTGTATTTCATCTGCAAAAGTATTTCAACTGCAAAGGCGAGATCCCATAGAGAGGCTTATAGATTTCATTTTCCAAATTGAACAACTAATCGATAACCTTAACGCGTGGATATCGATACAATAATTAGCTAAAATACCGAAAGCTAGGGAAAGACGAATTTCTCGAAAAGTTCAATAGTCCCCTTGCTGTTAACTACCTTTAAGGACGTCAAGAGCATTTATAGTATATAAAACCGGGAATTGAATCAAGCAAGGACAACTGTTACCACTGTTACTTGTACAACTCATCGCATGGTTCTATAAATTCACAATTATCCCTGCATAAACTGTAAGAACTCTGCAAGAACTAATTATAAGTATGTCATCCACGGCATATTTTCCCTTCATCAGATCTTATGAAAGTTTTGCGAGTGGTAAGAAACCACAATAATTCTTTCCTTTTCAGACGCCATACACGTAAGTGTGTGTACTATTGAGGCATATACCTTCGCGTAATCTCAAATTCTCGCACTTCTCAGCACAGCAACGCAAAATTCGCGCAACTTTCCTGAAGAGCTTTCGCTTTTCCTTATAAGTACCGACATCGACCTCCTCCAGCTCCTTTGTATCGGTTGCAATAGTCACGCCACTGACACGCCTGCAGCAATCTTTACCTTCACCCAATTCCGTTGCTAGCGGTCTTACCGACTTGCAACACTTACATATGTATGTACGTTTCGAACACTTGAGCTGATTTCTTTATGGTATGTACATTTTCGCCGGCACTTTCCTCATATTTCCATTTCGATTGCATTCAATGAAGCCACTTTAAGTCCGACGCGCATAACATTTCGTAATTCGCATTTTATTACGCAGGTCGTTCGGCGAACTCAACGCCAAACTGCTGGCCAGCGCTCCACTGCGCTTACGGGGCGGTCCGTTGTGGCCACTTCAAATTGCAGGCGCACCGCCGCGTCTTCGAGGGCTGCCCTGCGCTGCAGCGCTGGTCAAAAGCTTAATTTTTACGACCGTTATGTGGACTCGAGTGCTGCGCGTTCTGCAACAAAGGCGTTCGCTTTTCCTTGCATATATGTATGTACATACACATGTAGGTATGTATCGCTGCTTCTCGCTGCCTTCTCTGTTCTCTGTTTCTTCTGAAATGGCAATGTGATATTGTTTATTTTATTGCTGCTGCTTGTTGCTACTTATAATTACAGTTGTTGGCGGTATTTCCCCACACGCGCATTTCCGCATCGTGGCGTAGAAGTTGAAGAAAATAAGTGCAATAAGAGCTACAACAATAAAAACAAGAACAGCTGTAACGTCGATGGCGTATCGAGTCGAAAATCAATTAAACTTGTGTGTTGTTGTTGTTGCTACCGCTGCTGTTGCTGCATATTTTTCAACATTTTGTTGTTGTTGCTGTTTCTGCAATCATGTCGGTGGCAATATTTTCTTCTGCTGCAGTTAAGTAATTTATTAAGACGCTTTTAATTTGCCTGTAATCTTTATTTTGCCAATGTGTTCCTTTGCACTGAAACATTTTTTACTGCCATCAGTAATGATTACACATGTGTACTTATACATACATATGTATATTAAATTGGGGCAAGCGGAGTGTGAGTTACATTACTTTCGCTGAAAAGGAAAATCAACATGAAAAACACGTTAACTTCGGTTATACTGAAGACAGAAATAAAGAAGTATACACAAATAAAGAAGTATCCATACAAGAACTTGAGGTTAGGTTAGGCTAGTATGGTTGCTAATGAGCCACGCATATACCAGTTTTGATCCTTTACGATACCAAATGAAGCTCCGTTACGAAATCTATGAGGAGTTGTCCTCTTTTACGATGCCTGCGCTTGACACGAGTTTCCACAGAATCTGCGGCTCACTAGCGAAAATTCTCTCTTCCTGTTTCATATCGTGACGGACCCCCAATGCTTAGAGCTTAGCCTTGCTAATCTGGAATAAGTGCACAAGATATGCTCCATTGTTTTCCCTGTGTTTTGCTCTTGATATTTTTTGCAGTCTTCTTGATCTCTCAACTCCATTCTGTAGGCATGTATCCCCACCAGGCCGTGAGCAGTGAGTATTGCAATCATGTTCCTGCAGCCGTTTCTATGATTCGGTTCGATTTAGTTAGCTTAAAATTTGAGGTTTTGTTTTGCCCGTCTAACGGTTGTTGACAACAGTTCGAATGTAATCATGTAAGGAATACCAAAAATACCAAAAAAAGAAGACTATAAAATATGGTATATCAATTTTGACGACATTTGAGACCAAATATCTGAGGAAATCCTAGGATTGATTTTTGTAAGCCAGTGCTAGATCTGCAATTGCTAGATGCCTCAGAAAGATGACGATGAGATGAGTTGATAACCACGTTCATGTCACGAAACAGTTTGGGTGTCAGTTTACTGTATTTATTTAATTTATCTGATATTAAAGGGTTTTACGACAGGTAACCTTTCGCAACATGTTCTTCAAATGACTATAGCCTATTTATTTTTATTTTTATCACAAAATGGTATATTATAATTTTTGACCTATTTAGTTGATCCTCTATTCAAGGCGTTTTCCTCTCATTTTAGGAATTGACGTTAGTTTTACCATTGCTCCAGCACCGCTTTGCAAGCTCATGAAACCTTTTCAAGACATTCATTCCCTTGTCAGATTTATTTAAATAAAAAGAAATAGAGATTTAATTTTTCGTAGGATTTCCTGACAACTAGGTTAGGCTAGGTTAGGTTAAGAGGCCGATCCTGGCAGGGATCTCACTTGCACGACTGAAAATGCTGGACAGTTGGGTTCCTAAAGCTCCTACATGTTTAATTGTCCTACCTCATAAATCATCGACAAAGCGCTTTGAACCTACTTATCTCGAATCTGTTGCGGAAGTAGATTGCTGAGATGAACTTTGACAACGTGCACTGACTTTCATGATTTCCAGCATGATTCCTAGCCTTATCGCATATATACATTGGTCTATGACCGTTAAGAACTCCTATACTAGAACTACCCTGATAGCTAAAAGCGTAATTCATTTTGGAGCCTTCGTTCTATATCGAAGTGTGTCAGTTTTTTTATTAAGTAGAAAACAGGTTGGCCCATTAACACCTGTGAAAGATACGGTAAGTAAAAAGACACTATACTATATAGTGGTAGTTGGTATTAATGAAGAGACAACGAGTTCTTTAAAGAGTAGGAAACAAGCAGCTTTATTGACAATCAAATAATGATTTCCCTTAGACCCAAACAATTTTTTAGTACAGATTTCCTTTTAAATAGTCGTAAATACTTGTTATATACAAGTAAGAATTAGAACTAGAGCTGTCCGCTAAGTTCACAATGAATTCTAAAAGCACTTCCAGTCATCGCCTGACCGACTCGCCTTAAGTGGCATACCCCTTCCAACTTTTTTATATTGGCTAAAACTTCTCTGTAAGCTAAAAGATTCTATACGATAAAATCGGAACACTAATAACGGAAAGGGATTGGATATTATTACGACTGTTGAGGACTTCATGATTATGGTTATAAACAAATTTTCCACCGGCAGAGATCTGCTACTTTTAACTGATTTTTTGTATTTTTCTCACTTCTCCGATAATTTAGTCTTAATTACTATACATATGTATGTATGTATATACAGATATAGATAAATAATATCTGTTAAAGCTTTCTGAGTCGGTTTTTCAAAACTTTAAGTTCAACTTTTCAATAAACGCTCCTTGTGAAAAGACGCATTCCTTCGTCTTGAATTCTTTTTTATGCATTTTTTGCCTTATTCCGCTGTCTTTGCTCTCGCTCTCCGAACGTAAACACTTCGTTTTAAGTGCATTTTAATTAAAAGCGCTGCTCCAAATTATATGCAAAGCACTTGAGTGTATTTCTTCGGTGGTTTTGCTGTCCAACCCTTACCAAGTCCACACCACCACCAAACCAACAGCCTCCAAAGTCTGCATATATACATCCGTAAATGTTTTTATTTCGTCCAGCTCTTTTTGCTTGCATTACTGTTGTTTTGTTTCCGTTAGGCCAAAGTGTGGCCACTCTGGTCAAACACACACCACCAAAACAGTTCAACCGAGTTTAGTTGAGTTCAGTTCAGTACACTTAGCTCTGTTTTCATTATTTTTGTTGGTTTAATTGTTGTCTTTTATGTTTTTTTTTTGCATTTTTTGTTATTTTCTCTTTTGCTGAGATTTATTTTAATTGTGCACACACACATATATACATACCATTTTGTTTTACAACTTGAAGATAAACACACTTTTGCTACCGAGTCTTTGTTTGCTAAATTAGCAATTTCTTTAGTTTGCGTATGAATTTTTGGGCAATCTATTTGGAAACTTTTTCTGCAGAGTTTTTAAGGCTAACTTTATTGAAATTTATAGCAAACTATCGAGTGTAAGCTGAGTGAGTGTCTAAATATTGAAGAAAGGTGTTAACTAATAGATATGCCAACCGCCAATAAAAAGCTTATCAGAAATACTAAAAAAATTTGTATGCATACTGGTTAAATAGGCTTTACTAAAAAATTATCTCTTCCGGTGTTGCCACCTGATTTTCCATTGAAATTGTTGGAAAGTAAATATTATTTCGAAAATTAACAAAGGAGTCTTTGAGCAATATTTTACGCTTCAAACAAATTTAGTTTCCTTTGAGTGGAGTTGCCACCAACTTTCGGAAAAGTAAAAGCAAAAAAAATTAAATTGCATGAAATTAAAGATAATTTTTAAATGTGAGTACAAAAAAATTACGTTACGAAGTTCCCACCTTAGATAGAGAAGAGATATCTCTTCCGGTGTTGCCACCTGATTTCAATTAAAAATATAAAATAATTATTAATTTGAAAATTGATAAAGCAATGTTTGAGCAAAATGTTTCGCTTAAAAAAGTTGAGTTTACTTGAAAGGAGTTGCCACCACTTTATAATTTCATGAAAAGTAAAAACAAACATTTGAAATAGCATGAAATTAAAAATGTTTTTTTAATGAGGGTACAAAATACGTTATGAAGTTGCCACTTTATTTTTTATATATCTCTTCAGGTGTTGTCAGCTGATTTCAATTAATAAATGGAAAATAATTATTAATTTGAAAATTGATAAAGCAATGTTTAAGCAAAATGTTACGTTTAAAAAAGTTCTTGAAAAGTAAAAAAGAAAAACGGATTTGAAATAGTATAAAATTAGAGATAATTTTTAAATATGAATATAAAAAAATTACGTAACGATGTTGCCACCTTATTTATTACCTTATAGGAAAATACATATTAATTTGAAAATTCGCAAAGAAATGTTTTAGCAAAAGTTTACCCTTAAAAATTTGAGTTTACTTGAACGGAGTTGCCACCGTTACCAAATTTCTTGAAATGTGAAGAAAAAATATTTTAAATAGCATGAATGTCAAAATAATTTTGGGCACGAAAAGAAATATTTTTCGAAGTTGCCACCTTATGTATTACCTGATTGCAAACTAAATATTAAATTGAAAATTGCCAAAGGACTGTTTGAGCAAAATTTTACGTTTAAAAAAATTGAGTTTACTTGGACGGAGTTGCCATCATTACCAAATTTCTTGGAAAGTAAAAAAAGGTTCTGATCAATATTAAGTTTTCATATCTGTCGACCTTCATCCGAATATGGTGAACCCCATACCTTATTTCTACTTCCTCATAAAACACTTCAGCTTACCGGAGGAGTATTAAATTTGTGGGATCCACAACTAAAGATCATAGTGGCTCTACAAATAGGATGTTAATTCGAAAGAATGTTCCAAGATATCTTCGCAATTACTTACATAAAATGAGAAAAAACGTAAAATTCGGTCGCACCGAAATATAATCCTAGTCAAATATAAAACAGTGTTCCATACAAGGACTTGGGTTTTGTCAATCTGGTTGTGTGACAGCTATATCCTGTAGGATCTCCGACGTTTCAAACTTAATTTAATTCAATAATTTTTTGGAGATTTCAACGAGGAGGAATCTTTAAATATCAAAAATTTTCTGCTTCAATTAAGGAGGAAGCGACTTTCTCATAGATGTATGTATGTATGTACATACTTATGTATGTATATTTTAAACTGATAAGGCAAGGTCGTGGTCAGTCCATAAAAGTAAACGGTTTTTGACAGTTCTCTTCACCTGGCTTGCATATTATCACAAATCCAGTGTATTCGTAAATCATAAATAATGGGGTCAGATTGACAGCCGGATATATTTTTCAATTCTTCGTTGCATCAAATTCACTTTTGCAGCAATTCATTTAATGGCAAATCAATTAAATACTCATTAAGCTTAACCGAAATCTGCTTTCTATCAATTTTTTCACAATCACACGCCATTTTGCTTGATCGATTTCCACTTGAGCATTTTGATTGAAGATTTTCGCAGATCTGCGCATTTAAATGGCAATGAGTGCTCGTATGTGCGAGAAAGAGAATCGTGTTTACAACTGGGTCTTCCCACACATGTGCACTTGTAGCGTTTTGTTTATATCAATTGAGATTTTCTTTTCGAAAGGCAAACGTCCTTCAATCGACCAGCTTGTTTACGCCAATAATTGAAAATTAATCGAAGGAACTTTTCTAAACGATTTTCATATTGAACTTTTAATTGCGTTTTCAAAATGAAAGTGGTTGGAACAAAAGAAAAATTGAGATATACATACATGTATGTTCATATGTACAATATATGCTTTCGTATTATTTTCCGTCGTAAAATTTAATTTATACAAACGTAGGAAGCGTGAAATAGCAAAAACATCTGTTATACTGTCAATTACTGGATACATGTGAGTACAGTGTTATTTAAATTTGTACTACCCAGCCGAATATTGGTGAAATAATTTGTTTATCCAGAAGTTAAAAAACCGCGACAGCACTCGTTTCTACTCGTACAAGCTTTAACGAATGTAGGTATAGAGCTAACGATATTTATAATGGGTGAACGATCTCGAGATTCCCTACTTTTTTTAAGAAAAAACACAGAAACTTTAAATTAATAGGGAATGTTTATTATCATTCGAAAGAGCATCCTTTAGAATTAATTTTTTTCTTTTCAAATGTTCTCTTTCAAATATTAGCCGCGGCATAGTTTGTTGAGTCCAATTTTCTATGACTCATTCGTGCATTTTGACTGGTAACTGGCGAATGACACGCGCGATGATTTGCTGCGAAGCCTGAATTGACGCGGGAATGTCCGCATAGACTTCAGACTTTACATATTCCCACAGGAAAATGTCTAAGTGGGTGATATCACACGATCTTGATGGCCAATCGACCAGCAAAAAAACGTGAAATTATCTGCTCACCGAAATGTTCTTCATTGATTGATGCGATGTGTGGGAAGAGGCTCTGTCTTGTTGAAACCAAATATCGGTGAGATTACAAGCTACAAATTCCGGCTTCAAATATTGCAGTTGGTTATCATAACGCGATAACGGACACGATCGCCATTGACGGTTACTTTCTTAATGACATAATTTTTGAGATCGGTTTCAGTTCTTGCGCAAGCTGTATTTTTATGTTTTCAGTTTAAGATATCGACGTAAAATGCGCCATGTCTTCCTATACGTCAGTTCGAGTTGCTACGAACGGCGCCGCATCGACTCTGCAAGGTCTTCATGTACACCCTCAGCTGGGGCAGTTATATTATTTTCTTCAATATTTTTTGTGTTCAAGATGTGTGATGTGTTGCGAATAGTATACTCAGTAGGCCGATTATGTTAACCATAAGTTGAGCGAAGTGCACGTAGCCCATCCTTTATCGAACGTGAATTTTCGTAATAAAGTTAAAGGATTTGTAAACGTTATTCAGGCGTAAGTCTTTCCATGATGAACACATGTTCTGTTAAAAAAAGGCTACGGAAAAAAGTACCTCTACTTGGATCACTCGTTTCAAGGCTTCAAGTGTATTTTAGGCATCAATTTATCCGAAATATCTAGCGTGGCATTTATGGAGATCTCACTGAAAGGCTAGTCTTACAAACTCCATATCTTAGAATGACGAACTCATAGAACTAATAAAGAGTACTTGGGAGCACTTAGCATAATCTTGACTATCGACTTGATGGGAATTACTTTTCGAAGAACAACGAAACTTCATGAAAAGGGTTTGATTTTTTTGCTCATTTAGGAAACGGATGATTACACATTGTCGCATATAAAACGGAGGTCGGAACAGTTTCATGGATCAATACAGGAATCGTCTGCTATCAAAGAAATAGTCAAAGTAGTTTTGTCTTGACTGTTGAAAGTCAAAATTAGATAAATTAGACGTAAACTGAGATCCAATCTTTTTTTTGGTACTAAGAGAGCAATAAATAATTTTCGGTATTATGCTCTCGTGAAGAAGAAATGGTGTATGATTGCTGACAATGCTGTATTCAGTTTTCCACAGAATGATTTGAAATATTCTTGTGGACGTTACTTGTGTCAAAACATATCGTTAGAACGAATGATGAGCTACACGACTCCGTCCAAGAAATTACGGGTACGACAAAGATCAATTATAAAGAAAATCGCAATCTAAAAGTATCGAAAGTTCTAATTTTTAACTCGTTGGGCTGTGATAGAAAATGTCAAGCTTGCCATTGACATGAAATATCTGCTGATGAAAATCCATTAGCGGTTCAGAAACGGGTTGAACCTTGAAGAACTCATAATATACAATATTTACCATAATTAGAGGAAAAACAGGTTCAAGAGAATGTTACGATGGAATATAGCAGAAATAGTACAAGAAAGGAAAGTTTAAAATTACTCTACTACAAGTTAGATATCAATTCTGACAGTCCTCCATGTTTATTTTATGACTTTGTTGTTTTAGCGGATTTGTGTACATATGATTCATCGGTTATATGGGATATATTTGTACGCTTTTGGCAATGCTGCCATAAATTAAATAATACTACGTAGGTGGCAGGTTATTTTCGCATACGATTTTCGAAAAATATGTTTCTTGTTTTGAGCAGAACAGCTGTATCTACGACTGGAAGAACACATGAGAATACGCTCGTAAAGTCCAAATATGCAATGTGGGATTGCCTATGATAAACAAGTGCTGCCCACTTTGGGAATTGAAAATCAATCAATTTGCCCAAAACAACTTTAGTGATAATTAAATATCGATTAACGCATAAATATTTACCGTTAGGACTGGAAAATTTGGTGCGATCTTCAAATTTAAAATTCGATGTGTAGGCAGGAAAAAACAGTAAAGTGAAAATTACAACAACAACCGTAAAACAGAAAAGTCAGCCACCTACACATGAACGTTCCCTGTCCTCCTCCCACCCCCGCCAATAGAACACTCACTTTTGACGTTATTTTGTCAGATTGAATCCAAATCAAAGCTAATCCGCCAAACGAACTAAACCGAAAACCATTACAACAACCATACAACAAAAGCACAAGTAATGCAAATAAAATAACAAGCAAATTTTTGGTTGTTGTAACTTGAGCAATAGCGAAAGTAACAACAACAACAATGACGAATTGCTATAACACGCTGGCAGCGCAATGGCAATTGACAAGTTAATGCCATGAAAAGTGACCACACCAACGCACACACACGCATCAACTCATATACAGCAACACACACACATACATATGTACATACCGTTATTAGACACAGACACGCCACGCTGATAAAAAAAAATATGGCAAGGAAGTATCCTGCCTAAAAGTGGTGGCGCACAAAAATGAAAGAAATATCCGTTATTCCGAAAATCCGACAAAAAATCCGTAGCGTATTGACAAGCCAAAATCCAAACATGAATAACATTGCGAACAACATTGCTAACAAGAGCGTAATAAAAGCGTGGCAGCAGCAGCAGCAACAGCAACAAAACACATACACGCCCATAGAACAGTGTGAACAAAAGCGGCGCTAACAAAAGGGCGAAATGAAGCGTTGGAGGCGATTGTGTAACAAAAATGCCAATGACCGGCAGTCTAGTCCAGCACATCAATAGAATGGCTGTGCAGTACATTAGGGTGTTTACTTTTGTTATAGTTTTTCGAAAAATTTTACCAGGAAGTAAAAATATAGGCTGGCATAGGCCGCTGACATCGTTAACATTGATCTCTACAACCGTGACGTAACTTCTGCTTTCTCCAGTTTGGATAAGGAAGCGAAGCAAATGGATATGGTAGTGAACGTGGGCAAGACGAAATATCTCCTGTCATCAAGCAAACAGTTGACTTCCATGCTGACAGTCAAAACTTCGAAGTCGTAGATAATTTCGTCTATCTTGGAACCAGCATTACCATCAACAACAACGTCAGCCTCAAAATCCAACGCAGAATAACACTTGCCAACAGGTGCTACTTCGGACTGAGTGGGCAATTGAGAAGTAAAGTCCTCTCTCGACAACCATAGACCTAACTCTACAAGTCACTCATCATCCCTGTCCTATTATATGGTGCAGAGGCACAAAAGTTGATGACAAAAGTTGATGAGTCGGTCTTCCGAGTTTTCGAGACAAAGGTTCAGTGGAAGATGTATGGTCCTTTTCGCGCGAATACCGCATTCGATGGAACGATGAGCTGAACGAGGTATTCAACGACAATAACGTAGTTCAGCGAATTTGGAGTCCGAATGGATGAAAATAATCCAGCTGCGAGAGTATTCGACGCAATACCGGCGAGGAAAGCAGAGGAAGAGAAAGACCTCCACTCCATTGAAAAGACCAGGTGGAGTATGGAGTACTTGGAATCTCCAATTGGCGCCAAACTGTGAAAAGGAACAAAGACTGATTCTCTGTTGAAAACTCGACTATAACCGTTTAAACAGTGTCTGAACTAATAAAGAAGAAGAAAAATATAGCCTTGGTCCTTTATGTTCAAAATTCTTATCTCAGATAGTTGAAAACAATTTTCTTCAAGAGAAAAATGTGGGAAAAATTCAATGTACATTCAATTTAAAAAAAAGTACTATAAAAATCTATGTATATTATATCTTTTTATTTATTTACAACTCTTGTAAAGGTAAATATCATTTTTTGTTTGTACGAAAAATTGGAAATAACTTCCAGGAAATTTTTCTTTTTATATTTCAAAGAGTGGTTCAAGTAAAAGGGCAAGTTCGAAACGATTTCATTCGGATTTGGGAATTATGCTTACTGCTATATTTGACTAATTTACAGAACTTTTGTATTGTTGAGGCAGTTTTTGGAAAGAGTGCCCTCGAGATCTGTTTTGTTTTGTAACAACTACGATGCAATCATTCGTGATTTCATGAGTTGCTAAAAGAATTCAATCCATCAAATTTGCCAAAACAAAAAATATGTTTTCAAGAAGGAAGTATAGAAGTTTAGCCGATCCTTGTTAACAGAATCACGATTTGAGGCCTTGATTCAGTGCAAATAATACGAGTATTTCATCACTATAATCGTAGATCTTTCACATAACTTTGGAAGAGCGACAGGTACAAAATAGCGTTTTGAACTATTTTTAATAAGATTTTTTTCTAGAGTTATTTTAAAACTTGTTTACCTTGAGACAGTAATTTTTGCTAACGCACTAAATTGTAAAGACTCTAAGCAGCATCAGCTGAGTTGGGGACTCGAAGTGGTTTAATGTATTACTTTGGTTCTTATTATGGTCAATTGAAAAGTCCCCGGCCTACCATAGTAAAACACATTTTTTTAGGAAAGTTCTTTTTTTTATTCCACATAGTTCCCTTCATGGGTGACACATTGATTATAGCGACCGTTCAACTTTTGGATGCCATTTTTGTAGTATAATTTGTCCTTCGCTAGAAAGTCTCAGTTTTAGGCGATTAGTTTCGGCTACCAACATTTCTTCCCAGCGAGCACTCTTTTGAGAACTGAGAGCAGGAAGTAGTCGCTGGGGGCCAGTTTTGGAAAATGCGGTGGATGCGGAAGTGATTCGAAGCCAAGTGAATGGAGTTTTACCATCGTTTTCACAGACTTATGACCGCCAAGAATTCCAATAATCTTCTCTAAACAACAACAATACACATACATATTTATTAAGTGAGACCTAACTGAGAAATTTAAAAATTCTTGCAAAAGTAAGATGTAGCCGTTCAAGCTTCAGCCCACCCTAATGCAGCTGCCAATATAGATATGTATGTATGAAACTACACGCTACTTGCACTCGCTTTTGGATGGATTGGCCGAAATTGAAGCAACAGCTGAAATAAAAAACGAAAACAACAAGTACAAAAACAAAGACAACAACAAACAACTCAAATCATAACTATATACGGATAGTATAAACAAACAATAACAGCAAAATAGCAACAGCAACAACAGAACAGCATCATAGACACAAGCAAAAGAAAAATCAAATAAAAACATTTTTAGGCTTTTTGCAAACAAAATAGCTTGCAAACCATATCGAATTACACATGCATTAGAATACGAACATACACACACGCACGCATGCACATATTGCTTGTGTATGTATTGGCTGCCGCTCCTTGCCTGCTTCCTGCCAGCGTGCCTGCCAGGCAGCATTTTGGGCGGAAATAAAAGCGGATAACATTGAAAATTTGCATTCGGACATTTGCTGGGGTCTATGGCTGGCTGCACAGATTGATGTGGGGCAACATAGTTTTTAGAGAGAAATGTCAGCATTCACACTTGTATATATGTGTGTGTGTGCTGCGTGCATAAACAAAATGTTAACAACTGCATACAATGTAATATGAGGCGGCATGTTCCATATTCTCTCACATATTTACATTCCACACACACTTTTGTTTTTTATATGAGTGGATATGCGTGTGTGTTCGTCGAGACATGCATATTTCAGCTGGCAAAGCTGGTGCTGAATTTTTCAAAAATTACACATTGCATTAGATAAGTCAACATGGACGGAAAAATGCTCGAACTATACGGATTAGTTGATGAAAAATATATGACGAACTTTGAATATTTAAACAAGTGCGAATTTTTCGATATCTCGCAAAATAATATAAAATGTTTATGTTTTGAAGATTATCTCTTTCAAATATTGGCCGCGACTACGTCTCAGATAAACCATCTGTCGAGTCCAATTTTCGACGAATCGTTTGAGCATTTCGCCAGTTACCAGCGAATGACAGGCGTGATGTTTCGTCCCAAGGCCTGAATCGCAGCGGGATTGTCCGCATAGACTTTAGACTTTACATATCCACACAGAAAAAGCCAAACGATATGACATCACACGCTCTTGGTGGTCAACCGACGGGCTCACAACGGGAAATTATCTGCCCACTGAATTGTTCTTTCAATAAATCCATTGATTGATGAGATCATTGGCTTCAATTTAAGGCTTCAAATGGTCAGTTATCATGGCGCAATAATGATTGCCATTGACAGTTACGTTTTCATCGGCACTATTTTTGAAGAAATATGGACCGATGATTCCACCGGCCCACAAACCACACCAAACTTTTGTTGTTTCTGAATGAAATTACAGTTCTTGAATCTCTTCAGGATGCTCTTTGTCCCAGATGTGGCAATTTTGCTTCCTTAAATACTTATTGAACCAGAAATGGGTGTCATCGCTGAACGATATTTGGCTCGAGAACGTCGGACCTTCTTGGAGCTTGTCAAGAGTCCACAGAGAAAAACGATGTTGCTCGGGAAGGTCGACCGGCTTCAGTTCTTGGATGATCCAGCGAAGCGAATATGCACCATACTTTACACCTGTTTTTCGATAAAGACGAAAATCTTAACAGCCAATCATCTGTTCCGGTAATTTTGATGTCAGAAATGTTCTGGAAGGCTATTGTCGAAAATATCGAAGCAAGTAATGGAAAGCGTCGAGTCCTACTATCATGTAAGTACTGATTCGTTTGCTCAGGAGCTAAAAATTGCACAAAAATCGTTTAGAATAATTTGAGAAGAAACTCAGCACAAACGTTGACCCAGTCAGGATTGAAGATCAATAAGTTTTTGTTGTGTCTTTGATGAAATTGGCGAGGAATAATTTACTATGAGCTACTCCTCTACAGCCACACTTTTAATTAGACCAGAGTGGATTTGGAGTTGTTCGCAGTTTCGGCTGATTATGTATTTTCGAGCGATATCGCATCGCTTTGTGAAAAGCTCTTGAAAGTTCTAAGAAGATCCGAAGCTTTCAAGTCAAATTTTATGCAGCGATGAGGCCCGTAAATGGTTGAATGGGTATGCCGCATTTGGGACAAAGAACAAATTTAAGACATTCCAGAGCTATCATTTCATCTACAACGGTTGATGTGATTTGTAAACCGGTGGAATCATTTATCCAAATTTCTTCAAAAATTGTGCCCGTGAAGACGTAACTGTCAACGGCGACTGTTACCGTTATCGCGCCATGATAACCGACTATTTGATGCCTGAAATTGAAGCTCGTGATTTCGGCGATATTTAGTTTCAAAAAGACGACGCCACTTCCCACCCATCGCATTAGTCAATAGATTTTTACATTCTACGTCGGTCGACTGGTCACCAAGATCGTGTGATATCACACCGTTAGACTTTCTTTGTGTGGATATGTAAAGTCTAAATCTATGCGGACAATCTAGTTTCGATTCAGGCGTGGAGCAAAACATCACGCATGTCATTCGCCAGTAACCAGTTCATAATACCTCATACTTTCTGATTATGGTTAGAATGAAAAATAAGTAAGGCATATTGTACTTATTCTCATATATTCCTAAGACTAATTGAATAAATTTCAGAGTTTCCCTTAAGCACGTTTCGATATTAATAAAGGCGATAAAGCTTGAAGAAGGAATATTTGATGAGGTGGATTTTAAGATAGTCAAAAGAATTATTTTACAACTGAGCTTTACACCTCTGAAACAATGAAATAAGAACAATAGGGATTTGGCAGAATAAGTGGAAATTTCGTAGATCTGAAAATGGTCAATACAGTATTATTGTTTTACCAAACGAGGCAGCGGAAATTCCTAGAGAGACAAAATAATAAAGAATTGAGTGTCTTCTGGTCTTTTAACCTTGCGGAACTTTATAAAACAAGAAAATGGTTGCACTCCGTTTCTCTTTTAAGAGACTGGATTTTAATGAATAACTTCAGGCTAATTTTGAACAAATTAAACTGATTTATTTTTATTTTTATACTCATGAACTTCGTTGAAATTGCTGATAAATTCGAAAATCTTCTTAATGTACCTCGCACAATAACTAATTTATTGGACGGCACATCGATATAACCCACCATTCTAACCTCGCTTTCTACCACATTCCTGAAGTGTGTTTGCTTTGCTTATGACTCATCTTTGCTGCTTATGCAACTATGAAAACGACTAGAATACTTGTATGTACCACAACCAACGTTCACTTTCATACACGAATCAACATAATCTTCACTTTCTTTCAAGTTCTTCTCATTGCTAAGACGATGATGCTGTGGCAAGTTAACGTGTGGATAGGAAAATTAGCGCTCACATTCAAATCAACCGAATTGTGATTACACGGCATCTGTAACTATGTACCTGAATGTGTGAGTCTGTGTGTATTTGTCTAACCAGATGAATGGAGCTCTGAATGGTCATCAGAATGCGCTTTTATTGCATTAAACGGTTGGAATACGCGTGAGTCATGCCACAACTATGTTGGTAGGGAGAGAAAATTCAATGAAAAAGCGGAAATAAAATTTGAAAGTGAGAATTGAAGTTAGGAATTCAATTTTTTTCAGATTTTGGAAATCTACAAAAACAACCGTTTGTACATTTGTGTGTTTTTCGGTGTGTA
This sequence comes from Bactrocera tryoni, assembly GCF_016617805.1. Classification (NCBI taxonomy): domain Eukaryota; kingdom Metazoa; phylum Arthropoda; class Insecta; order Diptera; family Tephritidae; genus Bactrocera; species Bactrocera tryoni. Next base: position 53,418,669 of record NC_052502.1, on the reverse strand, counting down.
TGAGTTCATAGGTAAGCCGTAGGAAATTCCACACATTCCAAACTGATTACAGTCTCTTAGGATTGTGTACATAAATATATATGTATACATATGTATATACTATACGAGTTTCCATATGAATGTATCGCTTTTATGTTCCTTTCTTGGCTTATAATTTTGATCCGATTCCGATTACTTTTCAAGCAGCTTACTTTTCAGCTTCTAATCTTCCATGGCGTGTTTTCGAGCTGGCTACTGGAATTTTTTGGAGTGAATATGTACACATAGAACATACAATGCATTTGTTCTAAGAAATATAAGAAAAGAGGATGTAATCAACGCTTTCTGCGAGTAGTTGGCATTGTCTTTTGATGAAGATAAGTAATAAGGCTTAAAAGGTATTAATTGTATTGATTTAGAACGAAGCGGTCATATTTAAAGCTCCTGTAATCCTTTCGATATGTTTTTATAACTACCTGATATAATTTACATATGTACATACATTCTGACAAAAGAGTACCCGGAAATTGTAAGTAAAACGCAAAATATTTAGTTCATCAATATTTATTTGGTCGCCTCAAAGTAATCTCCACCAGAATTGATACACTTATGCCAAAAAATTTTCCAGTCCTCGAAACACTTTTCATAAGCACTTTTTGGGATGGGCTTTAGCTCCTTCAACGATTTTTTTTTTATCTGTTCGATCGACTGAAAACGGGTTCCACGGAGCGACAGTTTCAGTTTGCGGAACAAGACAAAATCACACGGCGTCAAACCTGGTAAATATGGTGGTCGATCGATGGTATTAATTGCGTTTTTGGCTTTAAATTCTGTCGCAATCATGGTTCGCTGCATTATCATCGTGTAAAATCCAGGAATGGAGTTTTCCACAATTTCGGCAGATGATCTCACACAAAACGCCTCAATACGGTCAAATAGAACTCCTTATTGACTCCCTCCGGAACAAATTCATGATGCCACAAATCCTGAATAACGGAAAAGCAATGACCATCACCTTAATTTTTGAACGGGTTTGGCGTGTTTTGTTCCTCCCTTCTGTTGATTGTTGACTTACGAGAGATGTCGAGCTCTCTTGCCACCTTTCAAACAGTTGGCTGATTTTCAACTATTTTAATATTTTAATCAGTTGAAGAAGTCGAAGGTTGACAGATCGCTCTCACATTTGATATGGTAATTAAGAACAGTCCCACCAACTTTTCAAAATAAACTTTTTTGAAATTTCATTTATCAGGGGAATTTATATTACAATTTCCGGGTAATTTTTCCACAATGTGTAGCTTAGGGTGGTTCTACAAGAATGATTAGGTATTAAGATTGAAGGTATGACTTTTTTGTTCGTATCATATAAAATAATTTATTTTCACTTAGGAATTAATTTTAAAACCCGAGGAACACGCGAGTTAAGTCTAATGGAGTAATGGAAATAAATTTTGTCAAGAATATAAAGACTCTCCCAAGAAGGAGTTTTTCAATTATTTGGAAAAGTTAGTTAAATGCGAACTTGATATAATAATTAAATCAGTTCATTCAAGTTTACAATGAACATACCAATTGCATACTATCTATTGGCTGCAATAAGTAAAATTGTCGTACCACAAAATCCATCCGAGCTATATGGAATGCTATTACATAACCAACAACTGACTGTTAGTTTGTTAGCTAGTTGTTTGTGTATGTATGAATGTTGAATCATTTTGTCTGCTAAAAAATCCACGAAAAAGGTTTTCTTGCTTTTTGGTCTCAGAGAAACAGCGCACCATTTCAAACCGCGAATCCAACTATTCATTTCTTAAAAAAAAATTCGAGAACATGTGGTGTAAAAACGATGAAACCTTAAAAGATTTTTAGGGATTATTTGAAAGCAAAGAATTACCATCGGAATACTGACAAACTCAAAACAATCACACTGTAGTTATCGCTTACCATCCGATCTTTAATCAATGAAGGCGATCACTGCTTTCCAGAAATAGTCAAAGTAACTTTTTAATGCCAAAGTTAAATGAAAGTATCTCCACTATAATAGTCGGGGTTCTTTTTTCATTTACAATCATTTATCCCTTTTAATTTAACTGCCAGGAAACGCATAGTTATGCCAAAAATATGGGTTAGAATTCACGCCCACCACAAAACATACATATGTATGTATATTTTGAAAGAATAATTTTTGATTTTATTTAAACATATGTCTCTAAATCTTATAAAATTTCGAATACTTTCTTAATCAGTTTAGCGATTCCAAAAATTTAATGCGTCATAGTTCGGCACTCGTTTTCTTATAGGCCCTTGCATTTAACCGGACGTTAGCCCACCTTAAGCTTGCAACATCCCTACCCTTTATTAATGGCCCAATTATGCAGGCGTCGTGGATGGTGTTGGTCGGGGGGTTGGGCGCCTGGTGGGAGGTGTTGGACGCCTAGTAGGTCGTGTTGGTCTCCTAGTGGGTGGTGTTGGTCGCCTAGTGGGTGGAGTTGGTCGCCGAGTAGGGGGTGTTGGACGCCTAGTGGGTGGAGTTGGTCGCCGAGTAGGGGGTGTTGGACGCCTTGTAGGTGGTGTTGGTCGCCGAGTGGGTGGAGTTGGTCGCCGAGTGGGCGGCGTTGGTCGCCGAGTCGGTGGAGTTGGTCTCCTTGTAGGTGGTGTTGGTCGCCGGGTAGGTGGCGTTGGTCTCCTAGTAGGTGGTGTTGGACTTATGGTTTGGACTTCTGGATCGGGTTGAGCTTGAGCCATCATTATTAGGACGACTAACACCGTAGCTCCGAAAACTGAAAATGGTATACACATATTAATAAAGTATTTAGTTGAAAGATCCTTGAACTTACGGAGCGTAAATAAATTCCTGGGCATGTTTCTTCCAATTTTTCGAACGGCTTGCTTTTTTTGACTGCGAGTGTGGAACTCAACTGATGTCTTCGGTTAAGTTCCTACCACGTTATATACTTGAACAGACCTCGCGAAACAAATGATTTCTGTTTTAACACTTGTTTAATTATTCATGTTAAATCAATGCATTTAATTTAATTGAATGGAATATCTGGCAGACATTTATTGTTTTCTTCGTTTGTCGTTACCATAATATATAAAGCCCGACAGCTTTGTTAAAATAAATTTTATACACCATATAGTATCTATTTTTAGTATATCTATATATGAGCATTTAGTAAACACTTCTGTTCTTTACTTTAATTACAGCTGCCTCAGGCGGAAATCGGGGTAAGTGAGGTCTTATACTATCTATCATGTGCTATATGAGAGAAATTGTTAAATCCGAAGGTTAAAAGATCAAGAAATTGCTTTTAAGTTGCAATACACTCACACTTTTCCACTACCGCACCCTCACTTTTCGAACGCGAACGCCGTTTTGATATCAGTTTTTTTATTGAAGTCGTGGAGCAACTCGACGATCAAGTTAAAACAGCTGATCACATAATCTTGCAAGCAAACGCCATGAAATTGTCGCGAATATGAATATTTCGTAATATTCATGGATTTATATCAAAATATAGTATACATATAAATCAATTTCTGCTGAAACTAAAATGTCCGTGTCTCTCGAATAGGTAGAGGGCAAAACAATTTAAAATAGCAAAAATTCTGGATTTTGAATGTACTTGTATTTGGCTATTTTCGTATAACGAGATAGCCTTTCTCAACTTGGACAACCGGAAAGAAATATCGAAGGCTTTATAAAAAATGTATGTATAGAGATCTATTAGAACTTCAGCGTAAAGAGCTAGTAGTAGCATGGCTAGTCTGTATGTCCATCGCTTTGTAAAAGGTCAACCAAGAAGAAGGACGTGAGGTTAAAATGATATGAAACATTAAAATTTGCTCAAAATGGGTTATAGTTTTTTGTTTTTGTTATACAAATAATTTTATACCACAAATGAATTGAAAAATATTGTCAAATGACCCTCAACGCTCCGTTTGCAAATATTCACCCATTTAGGCCACCTTTCGATGACCCGTTGCAGTATTTCGGTTATAATTTCCTTTATAGTGCACTGAATGTTGTCTTCGAGCTTCTCAAAATTTGCTTGCTAATTGGCGTTCACCTTTGATTCACAATACCGGCAGAAAAAATATTAAATAGATAGCATGCATGCCATGAAGCGTATTTCCTGCTTCATTTCGAAAAAAGTAAGGGCCGATGATGTCACCTTACGACAACTCGCTCCAAACGGTACATTTTGGGGATGCAAATGCGTTTCTTGAACCAGACCAGGATTGAACTCACCTCAATATGGAAAATTTTGCTTGCATCTTCTGAGAAGATGACTTTTTGATGTATTTTTCGGAGAACGTGATATTTCATAATAATCGTGGACAATTTCCAAAAGCTGTACCAAACTGTATCGTGACATAAGAAATAACAAACCTTACTGAACACACTGACAAAATTTGTCATAAATCCGTTAACAAACATGGCCGCCATCACCTCGTTCGTTTTAGTAGACGAATATAGTGTATACGTGAACTTCTACTGCAATTTCTAAGATATGGATCTTTACTCGTAGTTTTTTCAATAGCCTTATTTTGAAAGATCACGTGTACGTCGTGTTAAGCTGTCATGCTTGTTTTTTGTTCAGTATTGTTTGGCATTTCATGGAAAGACTTACGCCTGAACAACGTTTACAAATCGATCAACTTTACTACGAAAACACACGTTCTGCAAAGAATGTGTTTCGAGCGCTTCGCTCAACTTATGGCCTGGTAATCGGCCTACTGAGCGTACTATTCGAACACCATCACCATCATTCATTATTGAATAATATTCCGTGGATAGTCGATTGGCAGCAACTCGGACTGACGTATGGAACGAGATTCTAAATTGAAAGCGAACAAAATACAGCTTATATAAGAGCAGAAGCCGCTCGACCTACCCAAACGACATCGTTTCGCTCTATGGGCTCTTGAAAAGTTCTAAGAAGATCCGACGTTTTCGAGTCAAATTTTGTTCAGCGATGAGGCCCATTTCTGGCTTAATGGGTATGTAAACAAGCAATATTAGAGAAGAGCAATCTGAAGAGATTTAGGAGCTACCATTTAATCTAGAAAAACAACGGTTTGGTGTGGTTTGTGGGCCGGTTGAATCATCGATCCATATGTCTTCAAAAATGATGTCGGTGAGAACCAAAATGCTCGAACGAGTCATTGAAAATTGTACTCAAGGGATGGACCATTTAAGATGTAGCCGCGGCTAAGAGAAAATCTTCAAAAAATAAATGCCACAGAATGTTCTTTCGAATGATAATAAACATTCCCCATTAACTTTGAAGTTTCTGTGTTTTCTTGGAACCTTGAAGTGGATCACCCTTTATATGCACCTGTTAAGGTTACTACAACGTCCATGTAGCCGCGGTAAATGTTTTTTTTTGTCATCGCCACATTTAAGAACCACCCTAAAGTGTGTAAACATAAAAATAATTACAGTGTGCAAAGTAAACTAATGAATAAAGTAATGAGTCAAGCCATCCTGCGGCAATTCTATGCTCATACAGTATGTCTACCGAATCGCCAACACACACACAGAGAGATATGTATTTACATAAATTCAAGCATTTGCGCGTCAATGAAGTGAGTCATCGCTTCGAAGGCGGTGCAAGTGATCAATTGGCGGCGTTACACTGCAACCACACATGTAGATGATTGCAGAGGCGGTGCAACACGCATGCCTGCTTACAAAAACAAATGCGTGCAAACATTGTGACTTGTAAATGAGTCGCTTAAGTGTTTGTTTGTTCTGCTTTGTTGTTGTTGTTACTGTTGTTGTTTGCTTGATTGGTATGACATTCATGTTAATGCTAGCATAAATTTTCAAATATCTGCTTGACCTTCTCGGAAAGCGGCGCATCAATAAATTGTCGCAACGATACGAAACCACACATAATTACACACACATGCACACATCCATTAATACATATATACATATGTATATGTCTCTTAGATACACATATTTAAACATAAATGGGTGTACTTTGAATCGGCATCACCATCACTGATTGTTGTTTGTTGGTCGCTTTGCTTGTTGCCTGCTTGTGGCAGACTCCCCAGTGGGTGTCAACGACACACTTGGTCCACAGCGAAAGGATATGCTAAGTGACAGTTGACACTTACAATGATATAATGAATGGCATTTCACTATTTATTATCATTTCTCTTTTGTCGGCCTACTCCTTTCTCTGCCACAACAACAACACGAAACATAAGTGTCTGTCGGGAAAACGCACCACTGACTCACTGTTAGAGGCTTTGTTAAATTATCGTGTCAGCGTTTGCTACACTTAATGACGAAGTGTCACTGCCAATTTCGGGGCTCGGAGTTCGGTTGAATTATGCGCTCATTTCGTGTCAAATAACAGTATTCATTCAACAAATCGAAATGTACGCCGACAAAAGGGTTATAGAAATGTGAATTTTTTGACAGATGTGGAGGGTATCTGCATTTTGGTTATTCTTAATTTTCTTATTTCCCTATTCACTTTCAAATATTTCATATTTATTAATACTTAATTGACGTAAATTATTAAATTAGAGGTTTTCGAGTTTAAATTTTGTGTATTGTTAAATGTTTTTGTTGTGAGAGAGATAAAACATTTGATTTATTGAAATTTTCAGATAAAGAAAGTAAAGTTGTGAGTTAAAATTCAAAATTCTGACCACAGATATATAGGAACTAGTTTTAGTTATTGAACTGAAACTTTACACACGTCTTCTTCTCGCCAAGAGCTACCCATTTGTCGAGAATTCCGATATCGGACCTTTACCATATATGTAGCTGCTATATGAACTGACCAATAAAGAGGGATATGACTATTTACTCCAATTGTAGAGCGGAATACTAGCTTTGAACTCACTAATGCCTAACCTACCTGTCAATGGTATCGGGTTACTTTTGAATAACACTAATTTGTGTATCAGGTCATAACGGGATCGCAGACAACTGTAAAGCCAATGCGTTGGTAAGGTAAGGTAACTCAGCCTCGCTGTCGCTGGAGTGGAAACGGGTTGCAGCTCCGGTGTCTTCTTGTGGGTTACTAATTATTAGATATGTAGCTGCTACCAGTGACGTAAGCATTTGAAACATTTCAACACATTCTTCTTATTTGACCAGCATTAGCGAAATTAAGGATAAAACACGTCGGATCTCACATTTTGACTTCTAGTGGGCTGAGCTAGAGAGAATAGAAATTTAACGCATTATCAGATTTGAAATGAAAAAAGACGCTTTGTCGACTCTTAAAATATAATGAGATCACATAACAAAAAGCTAGAGCTATATTTCTTTGCAATCTTACATACATCACTTAGTAGTTTTGTTGTGAGAGATGATCATTAGACAAATGATTCAAAGAGAGTCGAGAAAGCGTGGACGACGAACCATGTCAATGACGGCCATCAACATAAACTAATGATCAAACGTCAATAAAATTAAATTAGGGAATTGGTGCTTGAGAATCGACGATTAATAGTCCGAGATCTAACTGGAATCGTTAGAACATAGGAAGGATAAGTAAAAAACCATTTTAAAAGATCATTTAGGCCCAAGAAAAGTGAAAGCACGATTGGTTTCAAAATTACTAAATTTTTTCGAAAAACAGTGCTTTCTGACTACCAGGTTATGAAACGTAAAATTACTTGCGATGAAACCGACGATTAATCGGCCGAGTATCGTAACAAAGGTAAGCCGAAATAAAAAAAAACAACGCCAAGGCAGGTCAAAAGTCAAGGTTATGTTGACAGTTTTCTTCGATTATCGAGGTGTGGTGTACTCCGAATTCCTTACGACCGCCCAAATTGTCAACAGTGAATACTATTCGAGTGTTATGCCTCTTTTTCGCGAAGCAATTCGTAAAAAACGGGCGGAATTATGGGCCGTAAACTCTTGGTTTTAGCACCACGGTAATGTACCGTCAAATACTGCTTTGATTCTTCGAAAGTTTTTCGCTAAATTTTTAACCCATAACGTGCTGCAGCCACCGTATTAGCTTGAATTAGCTCCGTGTGGCTTCTGGCTATTCAGCAAACTCAAACGATCGCTCTGGGGAAACCGTTTTGAGTCAATTGAAGGCTTTAAACGTGAATCGCTACTCGCATTGACGATTATTCCATAAACTGACTTTATTTTGAAGGGGACGACACAGACTTTGAAGAGTTCATTAGGAATTTGAAAATTATGAAAAAAGTCTTACTACTTTTTGATCATAGTAGTATGTACGTAAATAAATGATCAGCTCAAGGAACTGAGTTCATTTAGCTCTTGAAATATACCATTTATTGTAAAATTTAGTTTGGCACCAACTGCACTGTTTCACTCTCCAATCAATCACCTACATCTTGGCCTTGCCTTTTTCAAAAAAGTCAGTCATATCATCTCCGCTGGGGTTTGAAGCAGATCATTGCTTACAGGAATTATTGATAACTTGTTTTGGTAGAAGGGTGACTAAAGATAGTTTATTCCATGGGGTTTAAAACTATATACGGTGCATTGCGGTTTGCGAAGAAAAGAAGTAATTTTAATCTTATTTCATTATTCCGATATTTCGAACAAGCGTTGGAAAGCCACTGTCCTAAACGGAAAAATTCGCATTGGAAATCTGACCAATGATTCAAACCAAAGCAGAATACTCATGACGCCGTGGTAATACCCTGTATTTGGTGGGTTCGGAAGGGCGCGCTGTATTATACTTGTGAGATTTTAAAACTGAGTTAAACTATTAAAGGGAAATGCTGGCGAAAAGAACTCATCAAATTGAAGCGAGAAATTGTTCAAAAACTGTCAGCTTTTTGGATTAGACTTTGCTAGAAGTAATAATTTTATAAAGTAATAATGTTCGTTCATGCTGGAATACGGTTCACATCGATACAGGGTACCCAAAATTGGCTTGATTCAAGCTGGCGTAGTTCTTCTGGTACTTAATCTACGAATTTGTTGAGATTTTCCTCGATATTGGGTGTCGTTTGGAATGTAAGACTTTATTTAAGACCTAGAGGGTGCATTACACTGAAGGCTTCCTGATGAATAATATCGAGTAATCCCTATTCCATTCCTCAAACAAGTGTCTGTGAAGATCGGCGTAAATCTGAAGTATGCTATATATGTTTTCTATTGAAGAACTATTTCAAGTTGTGCTTTGATCGCATAAATTCCTCAGATCTGCCCGAGGTAGTACAGGTAGTATTCTCCAGATCCTACTGAGGCATATTAATTACCTTAATTGTAGATATGTAAACCCCAAAGAAGTATGAAAATGAGTTAGTAAAAGCTCTCCAATGAATTGGTTAGCCTTTTAAGGTCCTTTTAAATTTCCATCATGCCTTTGTAGATTTTTCGACAGGAAATTTCGAAACGCATAACTTTTTTGACACACTACAATTTTCTGGAAATTCCTTTCCATTCCTGTTTGTGGACTTTTGTAAAAGCAACGCTTCATGTACCTCATACAAATATTCGAAAAATATTCTTTAACTGTTAAAATGAAAACTGTCTAGCGCTGCTGCTTTTGTTATTCAACAGTTGACTCTTGTGTCACCCATATGTCATCGACGCTGACAACGCTGACACATTTACTAGCACTCGCCTGCAATATGAACTCGAATTGTGCTGCATTGAAATATTGGAGTTGGCAAAATGCTCTTCTTTTTGTTCAAATTCCCATTTATTTCATTTTTTCACTTTCTCTGCGCTCCAAAAGAATCTCACTGTATTGTTTTTGTTTAAATAACCGTGCACGCATGCATTTGAAGCAAATATTCAACAATATTTTCGATATGTGTGCGCTCTCGTACATACCGACCCAAATATGAAATTTGTTTGCCTGCATTCCTTGCCGACTGGCGCTTTGCTCGGCGACCGTTCATGCGACAGAATTGTCACAGCACAAAAAAATATTAACAAATGGTATCAGCAATTTGTTTGAACAAAAAGTAAGGAATAGATTCCGTAAATAACTGCAATATTGCTTGGTTGCTTTGATGGTGCAGTAAAGAACATGCGCCAGGCTGCCATTCTGCCACAATTGCCACTGCAGTACTCGTGTGTATTGGCATTTATTTCATATTTTTCGCTGACAAGGCGACTCTCAAACGAATTACTACAGATACATATGTATGTGTATATGTGTATTTCGAAAAAAATACTCTTTAAATACATTTACAGCAGTAAAAGCATTCATTATCCTTCTCTGCTAAAATGGCCTAACTCAACTGAATGCAATGTGAATGATTGGATCAATTTGAAACAATTTATTAAAGGCTGATTGTCCCGTGTTATCCTACTCCATTTGCAAAAACTAGTAAGGCTTTGTTCTTGAAAATCTATGTCGTCTCCTTCCAAGTAATTTCGGAGGCTAAAGTCAGTTTCCGGAAAGCCTTCAAAGCGCGTAGCGATTCACGTTTAATGTCTTCTACTGACTCAAGACGGTTTTCCCGGAGTGTCCATTTGAGTTTGCTGAACAGCCACAAATCAAATGGAGCTAAATCAGGCGAAGACGGTGGTTGCGGCAAGATATTGGTTGAGAGTACTAGCGAAAAACTCACGAAGACAGTATGTGACGGTGCATTATCGTGATACAAAAATTAAGAGTTGTCAGCCCATAATTCCACCCTCGTTTTAGGAATAGCTTCGCGCAAACGATCCATAACACTCAAAGGAATACTACTTGTTGACAGTTTGACTGGTCAGAAGAAATTCAGAGTGCACCACACCTCGATAATCGAAGAAAACTGTGAACATAACCTTGATCTTTGACCCGCTTCGACGTGGTTTTTAAGGCTTCGACTCACTTTTGCTTCGTGATTTTAGATCTAAGACTCATCGCCAGTTATTACGTTTCAAGATGTCTTGGTAGTCGGAAAGCTTTCTTTCACAGGCGTTAATGCGACGCTGTTTTTTAAAACAAGTTGAGTGGTTTTGAAACCTATCGTGCCTTCACTTTTCTTCGGCCTAAATGATCTTTCTAAATAGTTTTCCCTAATCCTTCCGATATTCCAACGATGCCAGTAAGATCTCTGACTGTTAAATTTCCAATTCTTTTATTTTATTGACGTGTTGATCATCAGTTGATGTTGAAGGCCGTTCTGCAAGTAGTTCGCCGTCAACGCGTTCTCGGCCCTCTTTGAATAATTTTTACCAATCAAAAACACCTGCTCGCGTCTAACAGTTTTCACCGAAGACCTTTTCCAATATTCTGAACGTTTCAGTACCAAAAACTTTATTCCTCACCCGAAATTTAATGGAACTTTTTTATTGTATAATTTCACTCATCGTAAAAATCGCCGAATACACTCTGTGCACTTCCGAAAGACAAGCATATACTAAATACTAATGGCTATTTTGATATCACATTTGGCACAGATGTCACTAATGGTAATACTAACCTAGCAAAAACATTGTTGAAGGAATGAATTTTCGCACTAAATTAAAATTAAAAAGTCTTACTACTTTTTGCCCACATTAATATAACCTACCCATTGCATTTCTGAAGAGCAAAATCATTAAATTCTCGTACTCCAGTCTAAGTCTTGCACCAAAAAAGTATATATTAGTATACTTCATATTTGCACGGAGAAAAGAGTTATAAAAAACATGAGTCCACAAGTAGATTTCTTAATTAATGCTCACGTGTGCATGCCACGAACTTTACTAGATTTGGATTGGCCGTATGAGTTTATCCTCATATCCATACGTAGGTATATTTATGCTACAAATTTACATTTTTTAATGGAAAGTGAAAACATGTGCCATGGTTATTTAATGTCGGCTAGAAATTGCCAATTAACTTTACCATATTGAATAATTATTAAAAAACGCTGCGCCGTAATTAAGTAATTTTATACTAATTAAAAACCGATCGAAAGTGCTTGAACCCAACTGGGTAAGTTTGTGGCATATGTTATAGTACTTAAATCTGTGCGTATAAGTTTATATGAATGTGGGAAAAATACCAAAATAATTCTTTAATATGTTAATGCTGGAATTGATAAATATTAAACTGAAAATACCCGCACGATTGAGTTATAAAATGTGGATTAAATAATTAGTGGGATAAAAAAATCAGGAAAAAACTGGGAAATGATATAACACATAAATCATTCCATTTATTACATACATAATGTACTACTATATATGTGTAGGTATATATTATATATATAAACAAAAAATTTGAAAACATTTTCATACTTGAAACTGAAATTTAAGTAAATTATTTTAAAATAAGTAATGCTTTATGTACATTGACACGAGGGTGCGAGGTTTTACTCCTCTTTCGCTTAGCGTCAAAAAATATGGTTTTTAGTAGCGTTCGCCCCTCTACAGACAACGGCTAAACTCGGAGAGTATTTCTGCTTTGAAGAAGTTCCCTAAAAAAATAAATACCACAATTTTCCAGAAAAAAATTCAGTTCAGTTTGAACCTCATTTCAGTGGTGCGCTAATAACGACACCAACTCTGACAGCCGATGCCATTCTAAACGTCTCACCTGTACACATAGCTAGCAGGTGCTTTGCGGCTTAGGTTGCTATCAGACTTAAGGAAGCTGAGTATACGAGATGTTTCAGGTAGCAACACACTGAAACTCTCCACTAATCCGATTGCATTTCATACAATCTAGATTACAGCATAGCGGAACCTTCTGCTGGCCGTTCCTTCTTTGCTCACCCTCCTGCGAGGGATTTTTGTGCGAAGGGGAGTATTTGGAGAAGAAATGCAGTGAGTTTTTTCACGGATGGATCGATCGAAGTTAAGTGGGAAATTAGGAAGTGAAATGTTCTATGAACAGATCTTCATCAACTCTAGTTTCAGGCTACCCAAACACTGTAGCGCCTTTCAAGCAGAGCCATTAGGATAGCTATAGTTATACTGCTCCTAAATGCAGCCTTCTTCAGAGAGGTGTGCATTGACTCCGACAGTCGAGCGGTTTTATTTGCTTTGAGGTCGCTCAAAACTAGTCAAAAACTGCATGGCTTTATTAGCAATAGCTTGAAGAAGCTTGATTCTATATTAAATTTGTATTGGTGCTCGGTTAGAGCGGAATCGCCGAAAATTGCAAAGTCAATTATCTTGCTAGGGATGGCATCCTTACCCAGTTTCATTTCATTGAAAGCGAGTCAGTTTTCTGATATCTATTTGCATTCCATCGCTGGACCTATGGTCTTCCTGTGAGTTTTACAAGCGTTGGTCAACCACTAGAACTTGTGTGACTTTGAGATCCTTCCTTCCGAACTACTGGCTCTAAGCAAAGTTAAGCTCGCTTAGATTAGAGGTGTTCTGACTGGACATTGTCCAATGCGGTGGGTTAAATATTTTCTCGGACGCTCTTTACCAAAACCAAGTTAAATGCATCGACTTTGGATCAGCCCTACGAGCTAACCTAACCTATCCTAACAATGCAGCACTAATATCAATAAAGTAACATTCACTTCTTCTCCTTCATATATGGCTTGTGGACTGAACTCTCCAATTATCGGCTAATACGATTTTATACGTAATTTTATGACAAACAGCTCACGGTAGATTCCAGAATAAGGAAGAAGAATACAGTGGGTGGTTTTTCGTGATAAAATTCGATAAAATAATTGGAAATTGTGACGTCCGACCGTGATGTAAGCACTGCTTTGATCTGCCTATTACCTAAACTTTGCACACTAACCATTTAGAACCATTCAAATAAAGCTGAATACAAAAAAGGTCAAATTTCGGGTCCCACATGAGTTAACGCAAAAAAAGTCATGGATCGAATTTCCATTTGTAGCTCGCTGCTATTTCGAAAATGGACCACCCTTGACAACGCTGTAAACTTGCCTCAAGCCTGCGAAATTTCACAGACACATATTTTCTTTTTGTCCAAAGGGCCTAGGGTTTCGAGTCAAACACCAAATTAATAAAACTCTGAAACCACATTCTTCCATTACATATGGAATATTATTATAATTTAAACTGATGTGGCACAAAAATGTATGAACATATAGCAAGATAATATAAACATCCTCATTCAAATATTAAAAAAATGCAAATATATAACGCTGTCACTCTGTCAGCCACCGCCGAGAGCGGAAAGGGAAAACTACCAAAAGACAGCCACAAAACCGACAACTTTTGACTCTGGCAGCCACCAACGAAAATATCAGCGACTGAGTGGGAAACAAAAAGGATACAACAACAAACTGCCACTACTCAAAGCGTCTTTGTCTTGTGCCGCTCGCACTCAGCTGATGGTGACACACTGACACCGAACAAAGAATCGCCCAAGCTTATTGAAGCAAAGCTGCAAGCACGAAACGCACACGCCCACACCCACACAAACAACGTGAAACGTAAATAAATGCGAGCGCAAAGTTAAAATTACACACTGACATATATTTGGTGCGTGAAATGTTTTTGTTGAGTCAATATTATTTGCAGTAAATTGTTGTTCTGGTTCTGGTTGTTGTTGCATGCGCATTAAAAGTTGACGATTAAACTGGCTGTGTGCGGTCTCTACTACTTCTACTGCGCCCATGTTTGTTTGAATGTGTGATTTTAAATGTGTGTGTGTGTGTGTGTGTGGCTTGAACCGGTTATCCTTTTAACTGATCGGCAGCGACACTCTTCGGGCGCAGCAACCTTTGCCGCGTCTGCGCAATTCATTAAAATTAATTTAATTAATTTTAATTACCGTCAGCAAACGCGATGCCTCTCAAGCGCACACACAAACAAATAAAAAATAGTATGTACATATACTATACAAACACACACATACTGTTACAATTGTTGCACGCTAAAAATGCGCCACAGAATGTAGCCAAAGAAGACGAAAAAAAACAAGTGCAACAAAGGCACTTATAAAGGGTGTTTTTTTTAGACATGTGGATATTAAGAAGTATTAAGTTAATGTTATGTTTTAAGAATGACTTTGGGCAAGCGACTTATGAACCGCGGCTGGCTCGAATGAATTCCAATCAAGAGGGCCAAATTTCGATCACTTCTGAACAATTGGGGCCGTATGTCAGCAGAAACCCGCCGAATTTTCTCTTCCAAGTCTTCACAACTCACTAAAAATAGTCCAAAGAGGTTAAATCTTCTTTTTCTTCTGTACTGGCATAGACACCGCTTACGCGGTTATAGCCGAGTTAACAACAGTGGGCCAGTCGTTTCTTATTTTCGCGACGTGCCGCCAACTGGAGATTCTAAGCGAAGCCAGGTCCTTCTCCACCTGGTCTTTCCAACGGAGTAGAGGTATTCCTCTTCTTCTGCTTCCCCCGGCTGGTAGTGAATCGAATACTTTCAGAGCTAGAGTATTTTCGTCCATTTGGGCGGCACGACCTATCCAGCGTAACCACTGTTTTTTGATTCGCTGAACTATGTCAATGTCGTCGTATATCTCATACAGCTCATCGTTCCATCGAGTGCGGTATTCACCGTGGCCACTGTGAAAAAATCATAGATCTTCCGAAGAGCCTTTCTCTCGAAAACTCGTAATGTCGACTAATCAGATTTTGTCATCGTCCATGGCTTTGCACCACATAGCAGGACGGGAATGATGAGTGACTTATAGGGTCTCGTTTTTGTTCGGCCTTGGCGCTACGCCACATGCCCAAGAAGCACGATTATGCGGTTATCAAAAGTTCCCTTCAATAAATTGATTGTTTCGTAGGCTGTATGACATGTAGTGCCGCCTGGTTGGAACCGTTTTGGACGAACATCAAGATTATCCAATTCAGGTACGAAAAAGTCGTTAATCAAGTCTCGACAGCATTTTCCATTAACTGCAACATTATTGAGGACTTCATTTTTAAAGAAATATGGAGCAGTGATTACCTCTGCCCATAGAGCTTAGTAAACAGTGACATTTTGAGGCGTCACGTTAATGGCCTTTGGATTAACATAACTCCAAATGAGACTATTTTGTTTATTAACTTACCCATTCAATCAAAAGTGAGCTACATTGCTAAACACAATGTTTGTGTGAAAATAAGTATCGGTGGCCATCTCGTTTTAGCTGCATTCACCGAACATGCGAGGCGCTTAATGATCGCTCGGCTTCAGTTCGTGCTTGTGTTGGATTTTACAAGCCCGCAAACCAAGATCGTTCTGCTTCCATGCAATCTTCCATTGAGTGAATGGTCACAGTTCCAATTGTTGCGCTAGATGACGAATAGACTCATTCGGGTCTTCTTCCATTGAGTGGATGGTCACAGCTCCATTTGTTTCTGATGGCTGATGGACTCATTCGGGTCTTCTTTCATATTTTACTCTACAGCAGCAATATTGTCTTCGATGAGCACTGGAAAGGGTCTCTGAGGATGCCCTTATCCACTAGATTAAACGTCGTTCGAAATCGTTTCATGTTTGCTCGAATTACCGACTCTGCTGAGCGTTTAAGTCGACCAAATATTGGACGCAGCGCGCGATACGTCGCACGAGCCGCATCAGTACTTGGTAATAGGTTTGCACGACTTGGGAACGTTCTTCCAAAGTAAGTATAAATCAAGAAGCAGGTTTTAAAAGTCTAACTGAAACCACCTGTCTAAAAATAAACCCTTTCATACATATGTATGTATGTATATACATACATACAAACACAAGAAAGCGCTTCCGCCGCATAACAGCAACCAGAAATAACAACTTAATTAAGCGTCGTTGTTGCCAAAGCATCTCAACCGCGTCGTTACTGCGGCTCTCGTCAGTTGCAACAAAACAAAAAGTAAATAAATTAATGAAAAAGTACATTAAGCGATTGCGTGTTTTAAAGGAAAGTTAAGATTTTTCCATTCGTTAAGTTGTTGAAAGCTTTGCCTGCGAGCAAAAACGATTACTAAGGGTGGCAATTAGTGGGCAATTCGGCATACATCGCCAGTGCAAATGCAGGGTTATGTAAAACCTAGCGACGTCTATTGTTCGGTAGCCAAAAATACTCACTTGAATTAAATACTATGACTGAACTAAAAGCGAAATTTAAAGAACTTATAATCGTCCAACCTTTTAGAAGTTCTCTAGTAAAAGTTCTTCTCAGTAGGCTGTTGACTCGAATATTTGTTTCAAGGTTAGGTTATGTTTGATTAGGTTAGATTAGATGGATGATTCCTCAAACCAGTGTAATCGTTTTGTAACTCGATGGTAGAGATAAAGAGTCTGGACAACCCATCGCTAGTCTTAAGCGCACAGCCAGCGAGCTCAGGGCGAATATCGTTGCCCTACTAATCACCACTGTAAAGAAGACTGTGCTTGGAATCAGTAGCTCTACTGCTACCTTAACGACAGCCATATCCGCTTGGAAGACGCTGCAGTGATCAGGAAGCCTTTAACTCGTACGATGGATAATTTCCGCCAGTATACCGCTTCACAAAGCCTTGATGAGGCCATCTCCTCGAGTGAGTTTTTCCTTTTATTTTAGGGACTCTCCCCAAATAGTTTTGAGAAATACTGTATATTAAATAATATCGTCCATGTGTGAAGCCACGACTGCCTTCGGATTATATGTAGTAGTTGGCGGCATGCTATAGTGATCCGATATCAATTCCCATGACAGCCGGCTTTACGTTATCGAATTGGTCCGGCTTTTATCCGGCCAAGAACTGTTTTTCGGAGATCTAACACCATTTATAACGGTAAGTGGAATATTAGATTAAATGATGACTATCGGCCGATTCGACAAACGAGCGGCTTCTTGGTGAAGGACGGGTGCAAAATTTCAGAACGATATCTAACTAAGGTACAAGTTCGAATATATACAGCCAGACAAAAGAAGAGGCGGACGGATAGACAGATGGACAAGCTGATCACTTGAATAAATTATTTACAGGGTTTCTCGCGTTTCCTTTTGGGTGTTACAATCATCGTGGCAAACTTAATACACGCTGTTCAGTGTATAATCAGTGACCTTTCTCATGATCCTTTCTCTTATCATAGCTTCCCACAAATTTAGCCACTTTTTTCTACACTAAAAAGAGAGGTTATGTTACCGAACTCCCCTCCACAGCACTCCTCAGCATGCAATCGTAAATTCGCATACTCCCAGCTGCTGTCGGCTGCTTGACCAGTGCAGCGCCGTTGGAAATTTCTTGAGAATCACCATAAAAAGTAAAAGCCAAGAGCCATAAAATCATTTCAGCTTAAGTTGAATACTCGCTTCGCGCAAATAAACAGAATATATCTATAAGTTTATATGTGTATATGTATGTATGTATGCAACAAGACATGCACTTGAAAGGCACACCGGCATATTCACTCAGCACTATGTATGTATGCAATGGCGGATGTGTGTATGTGTGGCAAAGCGATATTCCGCTTGTTATTATTATACATTATTGTTATCGCTTTTGTTGTGCCATATGTTGTTCTTGTAGCATATTATGGCATGCCAAGTGTGTGGTTTGCAACATTTAATGCCCACAAAACCTAAATTGCAACGTAAACACCTTTAAAGGGAGCCAACAACTCCACCACGCAACAAGGAAGTGATTTCCAGCGCACAGTGTTACAGTTACACACACACATAGCGACCGCTAGGCTTCGCTGTTTTGTCGAGCAAGTCAGCAAGCAATTTAAAGACAATTAGAATTGATTGTAATGGCTTGTGCGCATGTGCAGCGCCGCCAGCTGGTTCTCACCAACCAACTCTCCTAGCGCACACCCACCCAACTCCCTGCACGCCAGTCGACCAGCCAGCCAAGCAATGGTCATCAGCGGGGACACGCAACGTTGCAAGCGAGCACCATTAATAGCACTCCGCATAGGCACTAAAATAAAATACAACAACAACTACAACTACAATGTAATAAGAATAATCGGCATGTGATGTACGAGCGTACGCAAGTAAACAACAGTAACAGCATTTGTAGTAAGTTGGCTAACAAGGGCAACAGCTTTCATGGTTAAAAATATTGCAACCAGTTCTCCACAAGAAACCGAACTTGTCGGTCGGAGCACCACAAAAGGTACTTGCCTTGCGTTGAGGTGGGGAACTACTGTATGAGTACTTGTTGTGTGGGTAGGTGAGAAGAAGTAACGACAGTTATTATTTTGCTAAAGTTTTGATAACAAAACTGAGCCTCAAATTTTGCCACAAACCTCTAATAAGTAGTCTCGAATACATTTCCGAAAAAAAACTTATACAACAAAAACCTTTATTGTCGAAGAGTATAAATCTCTGGGCGGACGCTGTAGTACATCTTGCTAAATGTCAAACTAGCATAAGATTAGATTTTGTCTGTCAAGAGCGAGTACCCGTTACCATATTCAACCAATTAATGTTTTTAAAGGGTATTCGAACTCAATTTTGAACACAGAAAAGTTTGAAAAATAAGTAATATTCTAGTAATGCTAATATTGGTTAAGTAAATCAGCTGGAAGTTGTCGCGGTCAAATCTCTTAAGTACATAATTACTACACAGTTGAACTTGGGTCCGAACCTTTTAAGCGGTGGTCATCTCTTGAAAACTTTTGAAACTTTTCAGTAAATTACGCTTTTATGTCCCCTGAACACTTGTAGAATACTTCTGTAGAATACTCATGTAACAGATTAAGATTAGCTTCAGTTAGATAAATAGTCTCATTTCTCGTGAGGTCACGAATACTCTCTTCTGGACAGCTCGACACGCTTGTCTGTTATGATGCACAGAACTGCTAGGTATGGATTAAAAAGACCGTCGCAAATTGACAATACGCCTAGAGCCTACCACAAACTTATTCAGATGACTGAAATGAATTTCAGGCAACTCCCCAGATTCGTTAAAAGTATGGCAATCAAGCTGCTTTAACCTTATTCTGGCGAACACTGAACAGTGAAGAAGACAGTATCTAGATGTATCCACCTCATTGCAACTTTGACAAGTTGCGTGCCCAAAAATTATTACCCTCATCGCGTGAGTGCCAATGGGACTGAGTACAGTTAGGAAGTTGCAATGATGTGAGCCTTATTAAGGGCTAGCAGTTCAATGGACTTTTAAAGGCCTTCGTAATCTCACAACTGCTGCTTGCTGACAAACAGAGTGAATGATATGCTTGAAAGAAACTACAGTGGGCTCGCACTCTGAAACAAAGATTGATTGAGAGTTCCAGATAGAAGACTATCCCCCAAACCTTCGCTTTAAGCTTTGAACCATGCGTGAAAAAGCTCACAGAGCCTCTTCTCCAGCGACTCTGCTCCATAAATATGTGGGTGGAGAAAGATTATGCTCCGCGGCGCAATGGTCCAAGTTATCATGAATGCAATCGAAGTGAGAGAGAGAGGAAGAGACTGTCTCTGACGTCCTTAATGTGTTTAGGTTTCTGACCTAATAGCCATATATACTATATGTAAAAAGGCATTAGGTGCCATCGCTAGTGCTGTATGAAGCGCACCATTGATCAGAGCCGCTCATTTAACGCGTTCTAGCTGTGGCTTTTCCAAGCACCTTCCACTAGACTAACAAACCATTGAACAGTATTGGCTTAACTACGGTTTCGTAAAGCCAAAGCACAACTTTTAGTCAGTGACCACACCGATTCCCTTTACCACAAAATAAGTCAACCAATGTCTTCCTCAGGTGGAGGTAAAAGTGAAGATGTTGCCGAAATTACAATCCTTTGCTGTTTAAAAACCCGGATCTGTCCTGGTTATGTAGCTCCTACTGTCATGGAAACGTACGGAAGTTCTCGCACATTGTTCTGACTGTTGACTGTTTGTAGCCGTGTAGCCGTTTCTTACTAGACCACATCCTCGCGGATGAGCACTTAATTATAACACAGCTCTGAAAATCACGCATATTACTCGTTAGAAGGAAGTCAACTCGCACTGGTTTCCCAGCCTCCTCTTCAGTCATTTGGGTGTGTGAGCATAAAGAGTATTTATTCCTAGTATACATACTATATATGTATGTATATATAATGTAGGGGTGCCTGTATTTTCAGTGTTGCATAGGCGCACGCTTGTTAGCATTAAATAAAGTTATTTTTACTTAAACTGACATTTATATGCGTGGAATTATTATTATTGCTTGTTCATGTCCAGGCCATAACAAGTTTAACGTTTCACTTGCTCGGCTGTCTCCTCTTCCGACGCGAGGCGTGTGGCTAACGCTTGCCGGTGCGCCTTGTTGACCGCGTCATCGGTATGTTGTGCCGCAACGTTGGACTATACAAAGGCGAAGTGCTGCCAACTTTTGTGCCAACTGTGTGAGTGGGGAGCCGCAAACTGCTCACTCATCCAGAAGTCCGCAGAGAGTTGTAAAGGCTGTCTCGCCGTATGGTCTGTGGCAGATTGTTATCGCGTTAGGAAGTGCGTAATTTGGTTGGCAACTAGCTGATGCTGGCCGTATCTCAGTATTTGCTTATGTATGTATGTGTGTCTATATGCAAATTTGTCGGTGTGTACTGGCAGCTTGAAGAGCTAAGCAGTCCAGTTGGCTGGCATTACTTTGATGTCAAGTTAGAGACATTTGTTGTGCGCACTTTTATGGCAAAAATAAGCGAGCTGAATACTGGTAGACTTTGAAGTGTCTATTTATAGGCACTCTTCTAAACGCACAAACGCTAACTGTCGCTTCTAATGGGCTTCAGTCTTTGTCTAAGATTCTAACTAGTTTCACTTAACTAAGTATTGATATGTACTCATATATCCGCAAAGGCATCGGCTTAGCTTGTATGTTGTTACTGTAATTACTGACAAAAGGATGACTGTAGTTGATGCTCGTATTTAGCTCGTAACTGTTATACAATAATAAAAGTTAATTTAATTTCTTATGGCAGTAGTTACGATAGTACTCAAAATGGGCCCATATACCACGTACATATGTGGATTCCAGTTCAAATGGCTAATTTTTAGCGAACATATCGGTCAATCTGCAAGATCTGCGGGGATAATATTTTTTGATGACAACATGTCCTTGTGCCTAAAATATTTATGTAGTTGTAAGGCGCTACTATTAGGGGTATGACCTTAAATGCGGTTAATAATAGATATTTTTATATTCTTGCAACATGTTGCTACAGCGTACAGTAGTTTTGTTTATCTGATGGTTGTTTGTATCATCTACATACAGTTATAAATGTATAAATGATCTGGACGGCGATATGAGTTTAAGTTCGTCCATCCGTATGTCCGTGTCCGTCCGTATAGTCCTGCCACAAATGGATTGATTGTGCATATCTTCAAACCAGCCTAAATCTAAATAAAGAAGCCTCTTTAGCATCTCTTCATACTCCGCAAAAATGAGTAAAATTAGATAATAACTACTTAAAACTACTAAAATTATAATTTTACATACTGGATGGGACAAGCGACCTTTATAGGAGGCGGTGTCAAAATCGAAGGATTAGCGTGGCACCCCCCACATTTAGGTAAAATCAAATATCTTGACAAATTTCAACCGGTATATGATGCCAACTAATTCCTTCAACTTGCAGTATACAAATCAACCATTCAAACCCATTTATCAGAATAAAAATTTTCACAAATAGCGCCTAATAACTTTTCAGTGTGCGTGACATGTAAGTGAATTCCAGTGCAAACGGGCGATATCTGCGGGGATAATACTTTTTGATGACAACATGTCCTTGTGCCAAACATATTTATAACATAATATATATAATATATATAAATATTTGCGATCTTCCGATTGACTTTGTATACCAACTAACAATAAATATGAAAAAAAATTTATTAAAATTTTTAAAGAATCTCTTTCTAATAACAGTACGTCCTCCTGCCTCAAATGGATGAAATCAGGGCAATAATTCCCCTAGTCTCTATGTACCTAACATTCTGATTTTTAATCAGTCGTTGACTTTATAATATCAAAATATATATACAAAAAAGGACCCGAACATACAAAGCACAAATATCGAACAAAGATTTGTCTCAAATTTTTACATATATCCCAAAATTCTTTTGCGGAATCATTGCGAATGAGAGAAAAGGTTTACGTTGATCCAGTTTTATCAAAACATAAGCCTATGTGTAGTACAAGTGCTTCACACACGGTCGAGAGATCGTTTAAGACATGCATCGTTCTGAACGACCTTCGACCACTTCAAATGATGAATCATATTAAAAAGGTGAAGGAGATATGGTGCTTGAAAATCGTTAGGCAAGTGTTAGAGAGATGGCAAGAGGGCTGGACATCTCTCTCGAGTCCGTTTGAAGGTTCTTGGTGAATATTTTGGATATGAAAGGCGTTCTTGCTCCACTCGTCTCGATAAAGCTGATTTGTTTTTTTCAAAAGAGTGCGATTGTGACCGAATTTAAAGCCAAAAAAGCAATGAATACTAACCTTTAACCACCGTATTCACGAGATTTGGCTCCGTTGATTTTTTCTTGTTCCCCAAACTGAAATTGCCACTCTCTGGAACCCGTTTTCGTCGAAATTCGTTGAAGGCCATCCCAATAAGTGCTTATGAAAAGTGTTACGTCTGATGGGGATTATGCTGAGGGTGACAAAACAAATATCGATGAAAAGTTAAATATTTTGCATTTTCTTTAAAATGTCAAGATCCTTATTTGTCAAATTAGCAATATGCGAGTTTTCTTACTAAAATTCAGAGAGCTTCTTTTTCTCGCAATTATTTGTCTTAATACCAAAACTGGATTAAATCCCTAGCTCCCAAATACCTTATATATGAAAATTTATGAAAATTATATTAAAACTTCAAACTTCCGATTGGCTTTATACCATATACCATATGTAGTATATCGGGCAATTTGCAAGAAATCTCAGCAAAATTAAGTGAAAGTAAATTGTTGGAGATACTATAGTTTTATTCCAAAAATGTGCCCTATCGATCCACAAATTGTTTTTAAATAAGTTTTTGTTAGCGTTTTTAATGAAAAACAAAAGTCATTTCTCAAAAAAATTAAATACAAAAATTTTGCAAAAAACCTTTAAGTCTTGCCCCTAATATACACTACTTGTTTCATCGCATATTTCTAGATAAACTTGTCACTGTGCGTGTAAGTGACTCGCAAAAGTTTGGCCCAAATGAATTTTTATGATTGTCCTATATACATCCTGCCAGCACACTGTGACGAAAACAATCTATATGGTAGCATGTAGTTCGGGTATATATATGTATGTATGTATGTACATATATATGTACCTTTGGCCAGCAGTGGCGCTTGAATTGTCTGCCATTTGGTGGCATGAAAGCAGGTGGAAAGTGAAGTTATGAATATTTGAACGATTAAACGTGATTAGAAGTTAAATTGGCTCAGCTTGTACGCAGATTTGCATTTAGTTTTTATGTGGGTGCATATGTATGTATGTATTTGTGCAACTCTATGTGCACGTGTGTGCATGTGTGTATGAACGGTATTGCCTCGAATTGCGCCAACTTAAGTGAGATTAAGTGAGGTCGTGACGTTATTACTGCACACATTTAAATACATACTTTTATTGGTCACCAATTGGTTTTCGGGGGTCATTGTGCGGACAAAATATGCAAAACATATTACGTGTTGACGGTTATTGCCAATGCCTTTTGTTATTTTCCGGCATTTAATATTTTTTTTTGTGATTTCGTGCGAAATGAGTGTGCATAGAGAGAAGTGTACATTGCATTGTATTTGTTTCAGTATTTACAATTTGATACTATTTCCACATAAAGTTTTATTAAAATATGTGTAGGATTCCGAGAAATGACGAGGACTCAATCTGAAAGGGTGTAAAATAAGTGAAAGATCGAAATTATTTTTTTAATGTTAGATGTTAGTTCGGTTTCGAGAGGCACGAAACTTTGGGGCTTAGTATAAAAAAAATTAAACTTATAAATATAGCAAGAGCTTTGAACGACTTTAGTTAAATGCTTTGTCGAACTCCTTTACGTTCCCCAACTTATAGAGCGTTCCATAAGCTCAGAACACTTCAGAGAATTTGATGTATATTTTTAAAAGGCTTTTTTAGGTTCAAAACAATCTGAGAGGTTAAGAAATTGTCTTCTTCGGGACGAATACTATCGGAAGAGACTTTCCCCTCAGTTTAAGATTTCGTCGTAGTAGGAACTTAAATGAACTACGCAATGAGTAGCAGTTATCCAATCTGATCTGAAAGCTTTCGAGTCAATAATAAACAGGAACCGAATTATGCAAGCTCCAAGGGTCCAAGAGAAAATAAAGGAGTTTAACGAAAAAACTATAGAAAATTGGCGAGAGTAGCTTCATCATCGTTCTCCAAATAGTTAGGTTAGGTTAGGTTAGGTTAAGAGATCGATTCTAAGAGGAATCTCACTTAGTCTAGAATGCCGGTTTGTTGTAGTACCTAAAACTCCTAAAAACTGGATCATAAGAGCCTTACCAAGCGCTTTGAGCCTGTCACAGATTTGTTGAGACGGCTTATATTAGTTTCTGCTATGTCTTCTTGTTCGCTGAAGGTAAGATTACCGAGATGTTTCAGCCTCAGTCTTGCAAAGGCTGGACAATGAAGGAGAAATTGTCTGGATGTTTCCACCTCACCCTCGTTCATATAATTTTGGCAACTTATGTCTGACAAAATTTTAAGCCTTACTGCAATAATGCTTATTGGACAATGTAAAGTAAGAACTCCTACGATTTTGATAAGATGAACTTTACTCAAAGCAAGTAGTTCAATAGATCTCTCTCTACTCTAGACCAGAAGGATCTCGCAGTCGCAAAGAGCCGGTCGTCGACCAGCGCCTGTTCAATGCATGCGAGGTTCATTGGTCCAGTTCTAGGACGCAGATGCCGAAGCAGATTCCAATCCATTCCGATGTGGGGGTGTATCTTTCTGACTAGCTCATCGGCTTTGCCTTTGTCAGCAATTCCGCCCTGACCAAATAGTAGTTTTCTATAAATACAAGTATAATACTTGAGACAATATGATAAAAATCAAGAAAATATGTTGCAAAACTTAAGTGGGACAAACTAACTGAACAATGATACTGAAAATCCAAATGAACATTTCAGATATGTTGGAGAATAGACGACGTTTTTTTCTTAAAGTTTTCGTCATTAATATGCCTATCTCTCTGATTCTCTCTTCCTCATTATTTTTCATTTCTGTTTATCTCTCTATTAATATTCGAATAACATACTCCAGGCAAATATTTGTGCATCAACAATTAAAGAATTTCCCAGATTGCCAAGCAGAGTTTTTGTGAACAACGTACTAATTACCTGAAGAAGATTTCATACCAAAAATAGGGAAGAATAAAAATTAACCTCAAATATTGAAGTTTTCAGTACCGTAATCTAATGGAATTTTGGGAAGCCTATGAAATCAATTGTCCGCATTGTTATATTTATTTTTAGTTGAGTTTTTAGACGGAAATATGTTTGTAAGCTTTCGGATAAACCCAACCAATGACTCACTTACGTCAAAGTCAAGCGAAAAGGGTCGTACCGGTGCAAACGTTGACCAAGATTGACGGTCTGTAAGGTTTTTACTATGTGTTTGGTGGAATTGACAGAAAATTATTTACTACAAACTACTCTCTTAAACCCAAAACTCTTAATTCGGGTATGTACTGCCAACAACTGGACAGTCTGAACGAAGCTTTCGCCCAGAAGCGGACAGATTTAGCTAATATGAGAGAAATTGTGCCACATACAACGATAGTGACTAGTCAGAAGCATCGGGAGCTTGATTGAGCAATACTTATGCACCTGTTTTATAGTACTGACTTGGCACTAAGTGATTACTGCCAGCTCTTGTACATGGCGTATGATTTTGCTAGCGAAAAATCCGCCTTAAAAGAAGTTTGTAAAAATAATTATGAACAAGATAGGAAATTAGTCCTATTATGACAATAATTAGCCTATTCAAAAAGCGCAATTGCACCTTAACCTGTGTACATGTGTTTGTATGTATAAGTGGCCTGCTTGAAAAGGAAATGTTATATTATATTTTGCTGGCTTTACTCTAATAATCACTCTAGCCGAAAGGTTATTAAATGGCAACAAATTAGCGCTTTGACATCCCTAAGGGCAATTTTGATTAATAACCTGTATATTTATATGCACTTACAAAACAGCAACAACAAAACTACTTTATTAAATAACTCACAACAAAAGCAGGTAGAGAGTTCCAAAGGATCTCTTTCACAAATTCGCCTAATTTTTATTTGTCACATTCATAATTGCATTCCTAGCATAATTTTACGGAATGTGCAGCATGTCATTAGGCAATGCAAATATTACAGTTATCACGCTCATCAGTGTTTTGTTTGTGTTTTTGTCTGCTTGCGGCGCCCATTCATTCACCGACTGACATTTTCAGGAGACACTTCGCCGTGCACGGGCACTTGATTTGTGAACAACCCTTTCATTTAAGCACGAATAGAGCTAACAATTTATTTAGAAAATTAAATTTACTATAGCAAACGAAGTGAAGAGCATTACGGCAAATTCTCTTCATTAATGTCCTTTTCGTTTTCATTTCATTCATTCACTTCAGACATTTGTGCGGATGGCGAACGCTTTCATATTCCATAGCAACTGTGCAGTGCTCAATTATTGGAGTTGTTGTACGCTTGCATTCATGTACAAGTTTGTGTGTATGTAGTAAATACATATGTATAAACAATTCTGCTTTCTCTCGCCTCACCCCTCATCACGCTTGCATGCGTCTGTGAGCTGTCTATTGCTATTCGCTGTTAATGGCTGATGCAGTCAGCGATAATAATGATTTCACTCGTATTTACTATATGCACAGGGTGGTCCATACAAAAGTTTGAACTGAGAAATAGTGTCAACGGTGACCAGACAATTTCCTACTTTGTTTCTGTGATCTGGCCAGCCTGACCACCGCGGCTTAGGTCACAATTTCCGACTCTGATTCGCGAGCGACGCTTTCGTCATTCGTACAATACCGTTTACTATGACCGAAGACATGAAACTCATTAAAACGTTGAAAGCTCAAAATATCGATTGCAAATATACTTCGTGGTGATACTTTCGACTCACTGTCTAGCAAAGGTGACACTCCAGTACCATTTATAAATAAAATATGTAAAATAAAGCAAAGATACCACTTTAATGTGGTAGCTACCCGGGTGGAAAGTAGCGTTTTAACTGTCAAACCAAATAAAACTGAACCGGTGTTATTTACCAGGAGGCACAAAATCCCGGATAGAACCCTTCCTTTATTGGGAGGCTCTCGACTTCATCCTATCGATAATGTGGAGTTCTCAGCCTTGATAGAAAGCTATCAAGGAAGTCCCGTTGAGGAGAGGGCGAGGAAAATGTTGGTTGCATTATATTGTGGTAAAAGAGTTAGAAGAAAGCTCTTACCACAAGTTATCCTTCGACTTCACGAAACTTTTGTTAATAGTATACTGTTATATGATGTATTTGCTAGGTGAAGGACGCTCGGCAAAGCCACGTTCGTTAAACAACTAGAACGAGTTAAACGAGGGGCTCTCATTACCATCAGTGTGAGCATCTCTGATAACATGGACCACTGCGCCACGGAACCTACTCCTATTGGCCTCTTCTCCAGGCACATGTCACCGAGAGATATGAGGGTGTGGCGAAGTCGCTGAAGAGAAGGTTGTAAGTGAAGACTTTCGGTGTGTCATTGGTCAGCAGCCGTGGACCGTATAAGGTTTTAGCAAAACTCATTACGTCGCAATGACAGGTCCTAATTTGGCACTGTTCTATTGGCACTCACGTGATTAGGCTAAAGCATGTGGAGGAAGCAGTTTGTCAAAGTGGCAAGAGGTGGAAACATGTAGACACTTTATTCTTCACTATCCAAGTTCCGCCAGACTAAGATTGAAACATCTTGGTTTTACGAACCCTGGGATTTGGCTGGAATTGATTAGACGCCGCAATAAATTTGTGGCAGGTTTTAGGTATTTTTTCGATATGTTATGTTCTTTTTGATCCATACCTAGAATTTGTGGATGTCACAACCGGCAGGCATCTCTAGCTAAATATTAATGGCTTTTTGTTCAAGGACAGGTTTCTAGATTCTCAGAGAAATCCCACGGCTCGAATCGAATGTCGTCGCGAATATCTAAGCTCCAACAGAGCAAAGATAAAGAAGTGGATGATAACTTTATTTTAATTCCAGACTTCATTGGACCTCAGCAATATACAATTTTAGGATTGTTACATAATAATATTATAGATAAAACTTAGAATTGTTGAGCTCAAATATGGCTTGTTGTTTCAGGACTGACACACCTTTAGAATATTGTCCTAAATTTTCAATTTGATCCAAGTATATGTAGTTGTGGAGATACTGACATGAGAACTTGTTCGCTCGGGGCTAGCTAGGCTAAGTGGATCGTTTTTGACCGCGTTTTTCTCGAAACTACGTGTTTGAAGTCAGTAGCATTTTAGAAACAACCACATGAACCACCCGTTATATGCGTAAAACCATTACTAAGTGCAACAGCGCGCGTTCCAAATGAGCGCTTCTTTCATTTCACTTCATTTCAATTTATGAATACTATTTATTCCTTCTTCTAAACTACAACTTGCCATAATCAAGGGTGCTTCTTCTTCTTCTGTCGCTTCTTTTTAATTTGTCATTTTTACTTACTTTCTGCTTTTATTGTAGATTTCTTTTCGATAACGCTACAGGTGCGCTTCTGTCATTTGTTATTTTTGCTGTCACTGGTTGTTGTTGTTGTTACTGAGTCATCAATGCACAGTTGCATTCATTGCATTTCCAAGCGTCTCCCATAATTGCATGTGTGTTAGTGTGGCGGCATTATTCAGCAGTCTAAACAATGTCTCAACAGGATTCGCATTTGTTGCATATTATTGTTAGCCGTGTGGCATGCAACGTGCACAATTTCATTACAAGCAGGTGCATATGTGTGTTTTATGGTTGCATTCCAACAATAGAATTGAGGCCTTTAAGGCAAATGTATAAAATGCCAGGGGCTTGCCTCTAAACTGTTGTCTATGAAAATAAAAGAAATTCAGGAATATTCCAATATCGCTTCGAAAATTTCAGACTGCACGTGATTTATTTACGTTTTCGTTTTTTCTAAATCCCCGCAGTCTTTTGTGCTGAGCACGTCATAGATTACTGTCTTCTCTGCAGTCTCGTATTCATATTTCTATGTATTTCTGTGTGTACTTGCAATTCCACTCCATTGTTCAGGTGTTTTGCAATATCCAAGTATTTTGATGCACATAAAGTAATGAAATGGGGAGACAAAGATACGAAATGATGTCAGATATAAAGAAAGAAAGTATAGGAGCTCTTCATTTAACCGAATGCAATGATCTAATTCACCCCAGGTACGCCTGGTAAGTGACAGTGTCAAGGGAGGGCTGCAAGGTGGGAAGAATAGACGCAGACGTAAATATTTCGAAATGGAGATCAGTTAAATTACCGAGCTGTCTTATCCAACTTTGAAAATAATGCAAAAAATCCCTCTCGAAATTTGCGATGAACTGCTAGGAGGACACCAAAGCTTTTTCGGAATCTCCATCCTTACGGAAGACAGATTAGAAGTTTGAGTCGAAATTATATACTTTAAGTAACTTTAGGGGCTGCATTTTTTGCTTTCTTGCCATGCAAAGCCGATGAACTTGTCCGAGGGGCACTCTTGCCCCGTTCACGTTGGAATGGAAACTGGTTGGATCTCCATTGACATATTTTGAGATGACTTGGTTCTTCATTGGCATATAGCGTTCCAACGCTGGACCATTGAACTTGACATGCGCTCCATAGGCGTTGGTAGACAACCCGCTCCTGTGGTATTGCAAGATCCTACTGGTCTAAAAAAAAACACCTGAGTTTCGCTGAACTAATTGCCCAAGAGTAGCGGTTTTTAGTGGACAATATCCAAAACTTAAACCTAAAAATCTTGATGAACGCAACTTGTCAAATTTCTACGGAAGAAGGTGAGTTGAAAACCACTACGCACTTTCTTCTCTATTGCCCAGCCTTTGCAAGGATGAGGACATTTGGGCAATCTTATCTTCGGCGAACCAGCATAGCCGAAACTGACATTAGCAGTTTGAACAAGTTTGTGATGGACTCCAAACGCTTTGTCGATTTGTAAGGATCTATTAAGTATATAGCAATTTTGGGTAACACAACGGATTGTCGTTTTATGCTGTCCAATGTAGAACTCTGTTAGGATCGACCTTTTAGCCTAGCCTAACCTAACCGCAGGAAATAGTACCAAATATATACTATCTAATTCAGTTATCGTGGAAGCAATATTGCAATATTAAACATTTTTATAACCGACCAATATTTTTCTTCACTGGGTTCTATTTCATTGCCCCAATTACATGAGAATGCTCATCGAAGTGTCAACATTAGAGATAATGAAATTTGAGGGCAATATTTAATAAATCATAATTACATCAGATCGTTTAGGTCAGGTTCCTGTAGATCTCTAAGACGCACAAATAAACCGCGCCTTAAGTTCGGCGCTTGTAGAAGGTTAGATCGAGAAAAGTGAGGTTGAGGTGAAGGGTTATTTTGTGATACAAACAAAACTAGAAACAGAGTTTGGGAACTTTCTAAGATTCCTAGTGAAAGTTTGTCAGCAAGTCTCCAATGATCGCTCCCTCACATTCTTATCAATAAAATGACTTGAGAGATTCTCAAGCTTCACCTCTAAAATTCAACTGCGAGCCTGCAGTGAGTATAGGAACCAATAATTTCATAGAATAATACGCATAAATTCTCCTTATTTCACAAGTTCTAGTCAGCAAGCAAGAGAGAATAAATATTTCGTTAAGATAGATTCGCCCAAAATTGAAAAGTGATGAATCGAACAAACAACTGTTATTGAACGAAGAGACTGGGATACATACATAAATATTGAGTAGAAGGAGGTTGAACCACTTCGAAGCCCCCGGTCGACTCTTTAGCTACACTTTTGATTGAAATCAAAATTAATCTTTCTGCATTAAAGAAATAATTTAGGGGGAGTAATACTCCTTAGCAATAAGTCGTTTGAAATGGTGGAAATAGGCGGAATCATTCCTTTCAAATAACTTTCAGAAAAACAGATATATAAATAAGAAAAACTAATCTTGCTTATCTTCGGGGGATATTACATAAATTTCTGTAGCAGCACCTCTCTCATAGTCTCTGCTCTCTTCCGTCAAGACCTACCTATGCCTATTTGTATACAATTGACTTTTTATGCGCTCCAAATACAGCTGCAACATTTGACAGTTTGCTTTGTATGCAAATAAATTATCCAGACGTTGGGCACACTCCCTCCCTCCATCAACTCCACCGTTATCTGCGCCGTGTCGGAAGAGCGCATTCGGATTAGATTTCCAACTTTCGCAGCTGCCGCAACGCATTTGACATTTACATTTGCAACTTGCAGTTCATGCATTGTTATTGACCTTTTTACCTTTTCCCGTGGGCTCATCTGCTTACACCGACTCCTGGTTAGCTACACGTACCGCTACTGCTATTGCTTTTCGTATCGATTTTTGTTTTACTTTTGCATAGCTGTTTCGTATTTTTATTTGGCTTGACAGCAACACCTGTCACATGTCATTAGAAAACTTGGAGAAAATGCCGTGAGAGGTTATCGGTGGAAAAGTAAGAAAATGTATTCCTGAAATTGTTCACAAATCTTGATAGAGAAATGTGAATCTTGAAGAATGTTAATTATATCTTACAGGGTGCAGAAATAAGCTGGGTAATACATTTTTAGTTATTTACATATTATATTTAAATAGCCAAAGAAAGCTCCTTGTAGACAGTCAAATCATTCACTCTTTTGTATTTTAAAGAAAGCTCTGTTACAGATAAAGGTTTTTCTTTATTAGTGGGATTTAGATTAAATGCATTTATTATAACCATGAATTTTCAATTAGTTAAATCTTGGAAAATGTGATAAAACCTAATTGTCCCAAATTATCTGTCTCGAGGTGAATAAGTCTGGGGATGTCAAAAGCAATTCGAACGAAGTTTTAATCCATCAAACCGTACTGAATCTTATTATTTGAAAGAATATTCTTGGATACATCTAAGAATGATAAATAAGGTGGACCGTAAGATGAAACACGAAACCGAAGCCGTCCTTATTTCCTGGTTCTATTTGACATATAGAGATATCCACTGACGATAGTCAATTTTGTCTTATTTCGGAAAGAAAATTTCTACCGAATATAGAGAAACACATAGCCAGATATCAAGTCTCATAAAATTGTAAGTTGTCAGTTTTTGGCTTTATAAGTTCATCAATGTGAGATTTCAAACTTATACAAATACAGTGTTTTTAATAGATAATTTTCTGAAGAAAAAAATAACATTTTCTCTTTTACGCTCTCACACTGTGATTTTTCTTCTTTCCTGACGTAGGCGTAGACCAATAAAGGTGAGTTTAAGTTCCTTTGAAAGCCTCGAAATCGTCAAACGGTTTTAGGTTTTGGATTTGGCGATTTTTAAATTTACATTATTGATAGAATTACCAACACTAAATTTCTTACGAGAGTTTTGTGATCCTTTTATAAGGTTTGATTTTATAACAAACAGAACCCGGTGGATGGCGCTTTGTTTCAATAAACTTCAAAAAGTTCGAATTTTGATGGTTTCAGGTCTAAAATATTTATGGGTAGTCGAAAATGTCTTTTCGCATTTCCAAACAAACGTCAACCGTTTTTATATTTATAATGAACTTCAATGAACCAAATATATACCATTTTGGTAGACCACTTTTTGCCATTTTTCCTCTTGAGACATTATTTCATCAGCGTAAGACTTTTCTGGTTACTCAGCGAAAAATTGCATAAAATAATTTTCACAGTCTTCTCTTGAAGCCAACTTTACTCCATTAAGGGAGTTCTGCATTGGCCGAAGCAAATAGTAGTCCGATGGTGCATGGTCAGGGCTATTTGGTGGATGCATCAAAACTTCCCAGCCAAGCTCTCCCAGTTTTTGCCGAGACATCAAAGATGTGTATGGTCAAACGTGATGGAAGACGAAGCCCTTTCTGTTGATCAGCACTGGCCGTTTTTTCGATTGCTTGCTTCAATCTCAACAGTTGTTGACAGTAAAATGTAGAATCAATCGTTCGACCAGGCTGAAGCAGCTCACAGTGGATGATTCCTTTCCAATCCCACCAAACACTCAGCATAACTTTTCGAGACATCAGTCCTGGCTTTGCGACCATTTCTTGAGCTTTACCACGCTTGGACCATGATATTTTTCGAACATTATTTTCGTATTTGATCCACTTTTAGTCTCCTGTTATCATTCGCTTCAAAAATGATTCGATTTCATTTCGTTTCAGCAAAGAATCGCAGATGTTAACTGACTGACAATTCATGTGGTACCCAAACATCGAGCTTCTTTTTGTAGCCGCCTTTTTTAAATGGTTCAAAGCCGTTTTATGATGAATTTAAAGTTCCTTAGCGATGTTATGTGACTACCCAATACAAACTTGTATTTAAAGCGTATACATTTGACGAGATGTCTTTAAGAAAATGGTCATTGATTGGTGTTTACGGCAACGGAGAAATCTCAGAAGAAATTGTTTAACTCGGATCACTATTGTGTATATATAAACTGCCATACAAACTGATCGATGAAACTCAGGTTCTTGTATGAAAAACTCTTTAATTTGAGGAGATATCTTCACGAAGTTTAGGTTGAGTTATTGTCCAAAGCGGCACTATAATATTCGAGGGTATTATTCAGATCGGACAGCTATAACATATAGCTGCCGTTTAAATTGATCAAATGATGAACATTAATATAAGGATCTTCCTATACTCTTTTATTCTGTAAAAATACAGCTATGAGGTGTACTACAAGTATTAATTGAAGAGGCTTCGATCCAGCCGAACCTAACGTTAGTTATTTGTTTTAAAAAAAAATTGTGAATTTAAAACAAATTAAGTTAATGCTTTCGCCATTACAGCAAATCAATTGCAAATAAAAACGACAGCATCGTTGATTTTTTATTTGTTTCCGATAAAAATTCGCAGCAACTAATAATTTCGGCTTTAAATCCTCCGAAAGTCACTAAACGCATAAATATTTTCCAACTTCCTCAAAACGCTGATAATGTTTTTGTCCAACCAATCAAATAATTCTCCAATTCCCGCCTCACCACTAAAGCACCAAAGCATTACGCTGATTTCGAATAAAATTTATTACTCGCTTCCGAAATTTCTGGCAGTAAAATATATTTTTATTTTTATGGGTCGCCATCATTCACGTTGGCAACACGTTCGCCAGCCAGCGATTCGCTCGAAATACCGGTGAGTCACCGTTACAAGTGCGGCAAAGCGTAAAAAACGGTTGCACTTTGACCGACAAGCGCTTGTTGCACGTTGCCAGTTATAGCAATAGCAACAACAACGAGAACAGCAGCGATACTGGCACTAGCACATTGTTGCAATTGGATTGAGTGGCAGACAGACGGGATAGAGTCGTTGACGATAATGAACCAGAAAGGTGTTCTCGCCGCGCCTTGCCTCGCTGTTGCCTGCCTCTACTTGCCCTGCTTTTATGTGCCAGCTAATGCTCCAGTGCGATTTTATGTGGTAATATACGCTGTGGCAAGCAAGAACTCACTCGAATGCTAATATTGGTCGTGTTCCTTTCGTCATGCTCATCTTCATCTTCATCATTCTCCTACTCATTCGTCTCGTCATCGTCGCAGTCATCGTCGTCGTCTTGTAAACACCGACATTTTTATAGGGTGTTCATGTTAATGTTATTGCAACTACGATGACATCACACAAACAGCGCAACCAACAACTTCAGCAATCACAAAAACAAGAGCAAAAGACTGTAATGCTCTTTCTGCTAGAGTAGGGGAGCGTTTCTGTGCGCTCAGCCATACAAACACACACACACATACAAAAACGCTAATGCTTAAATGGTTTTATGGAAACAGGTTGCATGCGGCACAGTGGCCGCGTACGGCGCACGTCGAAGGTGGCAGCCGCGAACAAACAGTACTGAAGCGTGACTTTAGTTTGTTTTTATCTTTTTTTGTGTTCCAATGGCACTTGTCGAGTGGAGGGACCCAATTTGTTGCAGGTAGCAAAACAAAAGAGCGCATTATCTCAAAAAGCGGGGAGATTCTTGAATGCGGAGCACTCAGCGTGTTCGCTGGTGTGTGTGTGTGCTCGCATATTTTGTGCACAAATTGAAAATTATGCAAGTTCTAACAATGACGAGTATATTTTACACATACAACATGTTCTAAGCATTTTTTATTTGGGTCGACCCAAAAATATATTCAGTCTTACAGGAAACATGCATGCTCTCCCGCTAATGTTTCTTACTTCATGGTTTGAGAACTGTCAAGTATATTATCACTCATCAGATTTGAAAAAAAATTATTAATTCGGAAGCGAGTGCGTTGATCGTCATAAATTCTTACCTCGAAAAAAATGAGATATTTTTTTGCAATTTAACGTCACTGTGCAGACGACGACAAGCTGCTGAGTAGTAGAGCTAAAAACTAAAGCAGTAAGCCTGTTAAAGTAATAAAGGTCCGATTTAATTCATCTACTATAATGAGCTAGAGGCCCTTTGCTCCAGAGTAAAGTGGATAGGTGGGTGGCTGTCTGACCTAGGCCTTTAAAAGACTCATTGTAATACCACTGGAATCAAAGTCTGCTCAATCTATTGGTTCTTCTCGGAACCACCAAGTGCTTCTGATGAGGTTCATCAATACAAACAGTTTTATCTGTGCAACCTCTGAAATTTCGTCAAGAAACTTTTGACTTATAGTTGCGATTAGTTTCCTATAAAGCCTTGCATTCACATATAGAATATTCTGTAGTATCTTCTTCTTCAACCTCTTGGTCATTGTACGATATCTCCAGTTTGCTCGCATGTCTGCCAATTAGACAGTGACCTTTAGCACTCCTGCTAGAGTTCTTATATCATTTCTTTTGATTTAAATAGTCGGTATGTATGTGTTGCCCCTGTTGCATTTATGCCATGTTTGCGTGCTTGTTAAGCAAAAAAGGAATTGACTACACCGAGATTCAACCAAATTTATCAAATGTTCGTCGATTAAATATCTACAAATGACCAGAGGCATAAAAGTTCCCTTCTTTTCGGAGTCTAATTGAAGGGAGTAGGGTCATAAATAAGAATAATATTAATCACCTCCTAGAATTTCCCCTCAAACCTCTTTAGTTTTAGTCTAAGTTATCAGAAAATATAATTCGCACAAAGTGGCTACAGAAATCCTATATCAGTTAGTATGTCCCCAGGCTGGCACAGTGAAGATTACAGCTGCGCTTTATTAAAGCTTTTGCTCTTCTATTTCTTAACTTTATCGGTTTTATTTCATTTGCAAAATTCCATATTTTTGCACTCTTGCAACATGTTGCTACAAAGTATAATAGTAATGTTCACCTAATGGTTGTACGTATCACCTACAATTAAGCGAGATAGATCTAAGGTTATATACATATATATATTATAAATGATCAGGATGACGAGAAAAGTTGAAGTTCGATTGACTGTCCGTCTGTCCGTCCGTCCGTGCAAGCTGTAACTTGAGTAAAATTGAGATATCTCGATGAAACTGGTTCCTTAGTACAAAAAAATTTGAGTTCGTAGATGGGCGTAATCGGACCATGGAGTCGGTGTCAGAATTGGCCGCCCGACCGATTTCAACCAAATTCCTTCACTTTCCTGAGGACAAATCAAGAAGCAACTAATATAACGGGGTAAAACTTTGCACAAATAGTGCCTTTAGCTTGTGGCATCTTATGATTATAGATTGTTCAAATCCAACAAAAACTGTTCAAGCCCCTAGGTACCGAATTTGTGGAACCCAGTACTCATAGTTGACTTTTACCGAAAATATTGATCAATGTGTCAGATTTGTAATTTAAATTCAGAGAGAATCTTTTCCTGATAGTATTACGGATTGGATCGGACCAATACTTCCCTCAGCTCCCATATACCTAATGTAAAGATTTGCGAACGTCTGGGGGACCTATGCCGCATATATCGACCAATATGCGAGTTATCTTAATAAAATTGCTAGATGGTGTTTTTCTTATAACGGTGCATATTTGTGCTTAGATTAAATAAAATCGGGTGAAAACTCGCCCTATACTTCATATATCTACCAAGCGTTATGTGCCTGAAGATATTATCCTGGCTTTAATTCTTGCAAATTGCTTTCTTACTTGTTAATTTTAAATTAAAAATTTTATGGAGAAAAATTAAATTATAAATTTCTTTCCCACTTCTGTGTTTAGCAGTCAACTGCAAAATGTAAGGACCTGTCCAAAATTTAAATATAATTTGATCGAGGCTACCGCGTTTTTATTATGGAAACTTATGTCAGGAGGAAAAATTATCTGATATACATATCTAACATACATAGGATTTTACCATTTGCAACCGAACGTCAGCCTAGAAATCCAACGCAGGATAACTCTTGCCAACAGGTGCTACTTCGGACTGAGTAGGCAATTGAAAAGTAAAGTCGTCTCTCGACGAACAAAAGCTAAACTCTATAAGTCGCTCATAATTCCCGGCCTGCTATATGGTGCAGAGGCTTGGACGATGACAGCAACCGATGAGTCGACGTTGCGAGTTTTCGAGAGAAAAGTTCTGCGAAAGATTTATGGTCCTTTGCGCGTTGGCCACGGCGAATATCGCATTCGCAGGAACGATGAGCTGTACGAGATATATGACGACATTGACATAGTTCAGCGAATTAAAAGACAGCGGCTACGCTGGCTAGGTCATGAACGAAAACACTCCAGCTCTGAAAGTATTCGACGCTGTACCCGCCGTGGGGAAGCAGAAGAAGAGGAAGACTTCCACTCCGTTGGAAGGACCAAGTGGAGAAGGACTTGGCTTCGCTTGGAATATCCAATTGGCGCCACGTAGCGAAAAGAAGAAACGACTGGCGCGCTGTTGTTAACTCGGCTATAATCGCTTAAGCGGTGTCTACGCCAATTAAGAAGAGAAGAAGAGCGATGAATCATTATTAATTTCAGGATTTTGAGTTGATGTTCTCTAGCAACGTTTTCAAGTTTAAAGAGGCCCTTATACCGTTTATGGGAAATACTAAGTAAAATCAATTATGTTGTTTATTAAAAAATAGGAGAAACCTTTTTGCATTAATTACGAAGGCAGCAGAAACGAAAACACTTCAGAGACTTAATTTCAATTCATAAAATGCGCAATGATTCCCATTAGCACGTGTTAACAACACGCATGTCGAATAACTATTAAATTTGTGGGTTAATTTATTTTTCAAACTACATCTCTGATTAATTTAATTCTACTTTTTTTATTAAGTATTGATGTGAAAGGAGCCGCAGTTGATTGGCTTTGCGCTGTTGGTGAACTGCAAATTGCTGCGCGTGAGAAGTTGTTGATGGATTTTACTGCATTTGCACGCGCTGGCAGAATGGCAAGCACTCAAAAGTTTCGCGAATATTTAGAAAGAAAAAGGAAAACGAAGAGCTGGTGAGAAATGGCAGGAAAAACTTGAAATTAACGAAACGTAGTTAGCGCGAAAGCGGAAAAAAGAGGAAAAGAAGGAAAATTAAGTAAAATTAAATAGGTGAAGTTGTTGGCTGTTGTTGTTGTGGTTGCAATGGGAATGAAAAGCAACTTAAACAGTGGAAAAATGAAGCAAAACAAAGAAGAGCAAAGTCGAACGCCCAGCAATCGAACTCTGGGGAAAAAATCAATAAGCGCGCCTCGGCGTCTTGCGGCGACCACGACTGCGAAGCATGCCACGCGCGTCTGGGCAGCTGTTTTCTGCATTTTAAGCAAATTTATTAAATTTTTGTTTATTTCAAACGAATTAAACGAATTAAATGCTTTTCAACTTAATGTGAAATTAAAAGCCAGCAACAGACACACGCACAAAGGCCTTACACACATACACACACACATATACACTCATACACGCCTACAAGGCGACTTAATTGAGTTTGCCGACCGAGCAATGGGTGTCTTGCTCCAGTCACTATTGGTTTAGGCCACTTCAGACATATTTGCGCAATTTCCACTTTTACATACTTAACGGTGCAAGCTCCTTACCATTGCCTTGTCTTTTATTTTTGTGTTGTCTTCGGCGTTCCGTCCATAATTTAGCACTTTAATTTCGTTTTTCGATTGTTTAGACACATTTTATTTTGTAATTTTCTCCCGAATTTCGCCCAC
Organism: Bactrocera tryoni; assembly: GCF_016617805.1. Classification (NCBI taxonomy): domain Eukaryota; kingdom Metazoa; phylum Arthropoda; class Insecta; order Diptera; family Tephritidae; genus Bactrocera; species Bactrocera tryoni. The sequence continues at coordinate 53,378,646 of NC_052502.1, read as the reverse complement.
TTGAGATTCCCTTGAAAACAGACACATTCTTTCACTTGTTTGCTTTCGTTGTCCAATGGCGAATTGCGAACCGATTTCAATTTAATCGAATGGTTATTGCTTGGGCATGGCCCACGCGCCGCTTCTGCTGTATTTTCAAATTAATTTTCATTCAAGATTTTCGCATTTTCACCAGCGTTTGTTTGGGGTAATGGCCAGCGCGTTCACTGTCATTATTAAATGTACATAAACTAAGCACTAATGTAAACAAGACAAGTGCAACGCCACCACCGGTGTACAGCCGGCAGACGGCACCCGGCATTGTTGTAGTTGTTTAGCGACGCGAAGCACCACCGTTCAATCGAAGTAGACACAAACACAGACACACACAAACAAAAGTGGAAAATGTGACTGCGTTAGAAAAGGTGGCAAGTTTGCTGCTTTGTTGACGGTTAACAGCTTGGCCTGTGGTCATGACAACCACAATTTTAAATTGTGCATTAATTTAGTTACCATAAGTAATGGTTCGTGGAAAAACGCATTAAAATTATTTTTGTATAATTTTAAAACGGCAATAAACGTTCTGTCCAACTCAGGCCATATTAAATAGGCGTTGTTGAAAATGCAAAGCATAAAACAGGTTTACTTGATTTAAATCGTAATTTATTTGACGCGCGCCTGAAAGTATGCTTTAATTATTGTACAAGCTTACAGTAGTGGCGATATTTACTTTCCTATTTCTTCACAAAATTAGCTTTCGTTAAAACTTGCAACGACGAATCGAACAAACAACTGCTTTAAATCAAAAAGAAGTACAAATTTTAGAAGGAAACCATATCATTTTACTGAATTGTCTTAACAAATAAAAAAGTGAAATGTAATACAATAAAAGGGTGGAACTTTGAGTAAAAAGTTGCTGTTCTGGCCAAGTGATCAAGATGGTCTTGGTCACAAATTATTTTATCCACAAAATCCTTCAACAATTCAACAAGACAAAATTTAGAGTTATTCGGCTTTAGCTATTTTGTTCTGAGTCTATAACCAACGGGTGATTTAAGTAAAGGTCCTTTTTTCAATAGCCTTTTTTTGACTAATCATGCGTGAGTCATCTCAAGCTGTCATGTTGTTTTTGTTCAGAGAAGAAAAAATCGCAGCCGAAGCTGAGAGTGTACACGTCGACCGTGGAGAGTCCTACTGACATAAATAACGTCTTGGCGCATTTTACGTCGAGATCTTAAATTGAAAGCATACAAAATACAGCTTGAGCAAGAACTGAAACCGCTCGATCTTCCCAAGCGACATCGCTTCGCTCAATGAGCTCTTGAATAGTTCCAACAAGATTCGACGCTTTCGAACCAAATTTTGTTCACCGATGAAGTTCATTTCTGGCTCAATAGCAAAATTGCCGCCTTTAGGACGAAAACATGCTAAAAAGATTCAGGAGCTGCCATTTCATCCAGAAAAATCAATGACTTAGTTTGGTTTGTGGGCCAGCGGAAGCATCGGTCCATATTTTTTCAAAAATGATGCCGGTGGGAACGCTGCCATTAATTGTGACCACTATCGCGCCATGATAACCGACTATCTGATACCTGAAATTGAAGCTCGGCGACACTTCCCACACATCGCATCAATCAATGGATTTATTAAGAGAGCCGTTCTTTGGGCCGTTCGATTATGACATATCAAACCGTTACACTTTTTTCCTGTGGAAATATATAAAGCCCAAAGTCTATTCCGTTTCGATTCAGGCCTTGGAGCAAAACATCACAATTATCATTCGTCAGCTCCCAGACGGTATGCTCGAACAAATCATCGAAAATTGGACTCAATGGATGGATCATCTGAGACGTAGCATCGGCCAACATTTGAAAAAGATAATCTTCAAAAGTTAAATGCCAACGAACGTTCCTTCGAATGATAATAATCATTGAATTTGAAGTCTCTGTGTTTTCTCTTCAAAAAGGGAGGGATCCTCGATATTGATCACCCTTTATATTCGTTGTATTGCGGCTTACTAGCAGATGACGTCACTTGAATATTAAACCATTATTTAAATTTTTTAAACATGCGTTGGAAAGTTACTATCCTTGAGTGACATTTCCTTCTTTATTTGAATCGTTTTTAGTGAAATTTCGATTTTTGTGTTTGTTTTTGCAGGGTGTTCTTCTTCAGTACTTTAATATGAAGAAACCGATTGTTATCATATTTTGACAGAAGTTTATGATGAACATGCTCTCTAGCTGAACGAAGATGAGTGCTGGTAATGAAAAATGGATTAATTTTCATTACCATTTGTTCCGGTTGGTGCAGAACGAAAAGGATATCAAAAATCAGGAAGAGTTAAAAATGTTCTAGCTCCCAATAGTAAATATTCACCACAACACAGAAATTTCTTGAAACACTACCTGCTTATCATTTATGACAAGCACGCTTTTTCAATTTTATTAAGATAACAAGCATATTGGCCGATGCATGCGATATTAAGTCACCTGAAAGTTTGAAAATCTTTATATTAGGTATAAGGGGGTTAAGGGAAGTATTGATCCGATTCAACCCCTTTTTGGTACACAGAAACATTACTGCCAGGAAAGGCATCCAAATTTTAATTATATATCTCACACATTTGCCGATGTTTTTGATAAAAAGTCAACTATAGGCAATGGTCCACATATTTGGTACGTATGTAGGGTTATATTGTTCATAAGATGATCAAAGGACTATTCGTGCAAAGTTTTACCTTCTTTTATAGTATTAATTGTTTCTTGATTTCCATACTGAAATCTAGAATTGTGCAGGCGTGGTTCTTAAAGAAATGTGCTATGCGGAATTTGGTTGCGTCTCCCATAAAGCCCTCTCATATCATCTCGTGGTTAAAATTTAATGTCGTTATTGATTTATCGCGCTTTTTGTAGTTTTTAAAAGTGCCGTTTTATGGGGAATGGGCGGGGTTATCATTCGATTTCAGTCATTTTCGCACTTCTAAGAATATATCTTGAAAAGGAAAACATTCTTAGAGCAATTAATGAAGAAAGGCGAAATCACGATTATTTTGTTGATCCACACAGGTAAAGTATTTTTGAAAACGTTAGGGGATACTTCAACAACATCCAAATTTTTTCGAATATATTCTGTTCTATATTGTTTTGAGAAGGTAGATAGTTCTGAATCAAGGTTCATTGAAGAAAAGAAAAAATTCAAAAAGTAAAATATCAACAACGAAAAAAAACTGTTGTAAAGAAATTGAAAGCGTGCTACTTTTACTTCTATAATTAAATTTTCATTAAATGTATCACATATATATATTTTCATAGAAAAATTTGAAATCCACTTGTTTTTGAAACATATTGTTAAAGTTAAAGACTTCTTCACATATCTACAATAAAAATTAAAATAAATTAACTTTATCACAACCATGCTAACAACTGCCCAAAGTATCATCGGCTAAACCGTTGCAGTCGGTCGTAGCTGTTTGGGTAAATGCTGAAAGAAACACAAAAACATTTTTCTAACTGCACTTTTTTATACTTCGTGACACTTACGTATAAAGCGATGACAGTTCTCCATTTGCATCGTGCATGGGTTCTTGAAAGTTCGACACTGTCCCCAAGGACCGCGTGCGCAAATTTTCTGGTCCACTGTGCAGTCGTAGTCTGTTATGACACATCTGCGAAAGCCGGCGGCCAAAGGCAACCAAAGTGCGAGCACCAAACAGAATGTGAAGTAGACTTTCATGGTTAAAAAATTTTTTTTTGAATGACTGAGTGATAAGTATGAAGGTCGCGGGTTTTTATAGTGTGGGGCTTAGGCTTAAGAATTTGAGTACACTACTTCAAAAAACTTATGGTACAAAAAGTTATATACTAATATGATAAGGCTTATAATCCCCATCGAGGTTTTTGAAAAAAAGAAAAAACCCTAACTTTGGTTGAACCGTAGCTATAACAACCTTCACAAACACAAAATATTATTTACAAGAACTTGGTTTTGATAGGTCAGTTTGTATGACAAAAGTAAATAAAATAATTCGATCTGAAGAATTTTTTCGGAGTATAACTGATGTCAAATGCCATATTGATCCTATCGAAACAATTTCTTTCGATTGCACCATTTCCTTAGGCAATGTTTCATGACGAATTCGGTGAAGATATCTCAACAACAATTTTTATTTCGATCGTTCAGTTTGTATGACAACTATATGCTAGAGTGGTCCGATACCCGATGCTGATAAATGAGCCGTTTCATGGTGAGAAACAGACGTGGTAAACTTTCAGATCGATTTCTTAAAAATCTGAAGGACCAGGAGCTGTTCCAAAATCATAGAATCACTTTTAGACATCTTGAAAATACATACTTAGCGCTTTCCCTATATTAAAATGTCAAAAAATGTGAAAAAAAAAAATAATTTACACTTTTAAGAATTCACCGAAATACTAGGTTAGGTTAAGCTACACTGCCTGGAAATATATATACCCACAAGTCCTTTCTAAATCCAGATGAAGGTTTATTATTAATATGATCTGAAGCTTACTCCGTGCAGAACGTCAGCACTTTTGGCGAAGTTTAAAAAATAATTGATATCTGATACTTCATCTAAGCCGGACATAAGTAGAGGATCTGTTCCATCGTCTCTCTCTCTGAACTTCCAACATGGGTCATCATTAATAAGTTGTGACCTCTGACTAGGATAACAATCGTCCTGCAGTCCTTTCGTGACCGTGTGAGTATAAGCTTCCGTGTTTTCCTTCGGTTCCTCTGCACATGATTTACGCGATCCTCTATTCCGATAAGACATTCCGTCTCAGCCCGACCCGTAGGAACTGGTTCGGTAGTCAAGCGGATGGCACACTTTCAGATATTTCGCTTCCGGAACACTCTTGTAGCCTGAAATCCATATATATGTATATGCAGCCGCTTTCGGGCTTCTCGGGCATAAGAACACAACGTAATGCGATGTGATACCAGCCTTAGTTGCCGCCTGGCTGTCAGCATATATGTATGTATATATTTAATTCGTTGTTTCCTACTTTGTGAGCTGTCTCAGCAACTTGCCTGTCAACAAATATTTCTGCTTGGAAGGTAACTAGCTTCGCGCAATAGATCCCGGCACAGACTCCATCAGCCATGTTTCATCCATCAGTGCAGCTCTTGAATGTTTCTTTTCGCGTGACTTGAAACATTTTCTGCGATCTAGGATCTATATCCGAAGGTTCTTGCAGAAAATTCACCTAGTCAATTTTGCAGCAAATTTAGCTGCCAAGCTTTCTACTGCTATTGTTTTTGGCAGGTTAAGTAACCTTTCAAGTGCAACCATTGGAGTGCTTCTTAGTGCTCCCGTTTCGCAGAGAGCAGAGAGCAGCGAGCAGCGGCTTAATGTATGAAATTTAACTGACATCCGTCTACCCCGCCAAAGCACCGCAAAATAAGATTGATTTGACTACTGTTGTGTAACACCAATGCATTAGGACAATTGATAGGTCCCATGTTGGGCCTATCAACTTCTGAGTAGAGGGCACCACTGGTCTGATTCATCCTCTCTTCCACATTGACTTTCCACGCGAGTTTGCAGTCCGAAATTTTTTCCAGATACTTAGTAGGATCCATATTGAGCCTCGATGGTTTCCATGGCGAGATCGTTTACTTCCTTGTAAAATCTACCATATCCGTCTTACCGACATTAACTTTTAAGTAGCCCGGTCACAAAGGTATAGCCGGGAATGAACGGGCTGAAGAGCTTGCCCGTTTTGCAGCATCCACTAACATGATAGGACTCGAATCTTCATCGCGGTGAGTCTTCATACCATAGAGGAGCAGCTCCGCAAGGACGAAGGATTAGGCAGGGAGAGGTATTGGCTACAACTTCAAGGCAAGCGCCATGCCAAGTTGCTAATGGGTGGTTGCAAGCTCTGCAGGTTTTAATACGTAATCAATCTCCCAAGGGTCAAATTCAAGTTACTTGTCGCATTCTGTACTGGCCACAGTAAGCTCAAGAAGAACTTATATAACATGGGCCTCGCATCTTATGCAAATTGCCGGTTCTACTACAGGGAGCCTGAAACTCCAGAACACCTGCTGATTGACTGCTTAGCAGTCTGAAGAAGCAGGATAAAGACCTTTGGATCCATGTTTCTAAATAGGGGTCACATCGCCTCATTAGCACTTAGCGGTATATTGGAACTTATCAATATGCTGGGGCTAAGTGGGTCGTTATGACTTAGGAGAGGGCACAATAATAATATCTTATATTAAGGTTAACCGGTATTCCCATTGTTTTCACTATTTTTGTTTCATAACTTTTGGCTGACAGTGTGTGAGATTGACCTAATTGCTTTACTATTTGCCAAAAAACACATGTGTAAACATAACATATATCCATATTTATTAAATATATAGGCAACTACTAAACATCCAAGGAAGAGGTAATTTACAAAAATAAATTAATTTCGCTTAACATGGAATGTTCTAGAAAAAAATACATAAAAATATTTAAGAAATCCAACATAAATTTAACCTCTAATAACAATCGGCTGTACATTGGCGCTACTGCCGTAACCGCTGTAACCACCGCTACTACCGCTTTTCCCAAGGCAAAAACCTCTTACGCCGCTAGTCAATTGGCTGCAGAGGGACGCATTTACTTTGGTGTATTCTAAATCAGAAAATGGAAGAAATATTGACAGATATTTTTTTGTAATCCCTCAGAATCATTTTATGCTTACGCGCTGTCTGCTGACAATTGGCGGATTGCATATCACAGTAGTTAGAGAAACTCTGACACAAGTTCGATTGGCCGAAGCGAGCGCAAACGTTCTTCTGTCGCCAACAATTGCGTGTATCTATGACACAAACCTGCGCCGCGAAGGCGAACGAAAGAAGCGCGACGAAAATGCCGAATGCTAAAAGTAGGCAGCGCATTTGCGGTTTTATTTATTTTAAAGGATTTTTGTCACAAAATTTTTAAAGAATTTACGAATCACTATGGCGTTAGGACTGCAGTCAACTTTTTTCACAACTATTGCTATCTCATGTGTATGAAAAACTTTTATAGCTAAAATGTGACCTTGTTCTGTTCTTAAATATCTGTTTTTTCCCACCCAAATGTTAATATTATTATTTGCAATTTTTTATGAATCGCAATTTCCCCCTTTTGGCCAAATTTCGCAAATATTTTTGTTTGGCAAATTAAATTTGCAAAATCAAGGCAGCGCGAATTAGAATAAACGGAAGAATAATATAAAAACCTTAAATTTAGTCGCAAAGTTCGTTGGCTTGTACTGCCAGTCAAGTCTCTGCACCTGTTTCAATATAAAACTTTAGCCAAATACGAATATGTGTTTGTTCAGTTGTTTTCGAGAGTTTGCAAAGTGAAACAAATTTTTAATAAAATTTTTGGTGTGGCTTAGCTAAGCAAAATTTTAAATGTGGAATTATATAGGAGAGATCTAAACGGAATCTCTTTAAAATTTGTGTTGTTTTCTGCGTAAAATCATAATTATAAACTATATATTTTGGGTTGACTTTCTACCGCTTAACCACGGTCTATCCTATCTGCTCTAGACGCCTAAATTTTAAGCACTTTTCAAACTAAGTGAAAAAAATTTAAAATCTTTTTACTTTCCATTTTTTATAATATTTTTACTTATAATAAACTTACCCTACTTTTTTAAATAAAAATACAAAAACTTCCAATTTAATGGGGAATGTTTATTATCATTCAAAAGAAAGTTCTTGTGCAATTATTATTTGTTGATTATCTCTTTCAAATGTTGGCCGCGGCTACGTCTTAGATGGTCCATACGTTAAGTTCAATTTTCGATGACTTGTTCGAGCATTTCGATTGGTAACTGAAGAATGATACGCGTTGCCCCAAGGCTTAAATCGAAGCGGAATCGTCCGCATAAACTTTAGACTTCACATATTTTTACAAAAAAAGTCTAAAGATGTGATATCTCACGATCTTGGTGGCCAATCGATTGGCTCAAAACGAAAATTTATCTGCTCACTGAAATGTTCTCTTTATAAATCCATTTATTGATGCGATGTGTGGGAAGTGGCGCCATCTTGTTGAAAGCAAATGTCGCTGAGATCACGAGCTTCTTTTTCAGGCATCAAATAATCGGTTATCATGCTGCGATAATAGTCACAAACCGATGACTTCACGGGCTCACACACAACAGCAAATCGTAATTTTTTTTTTAATGAAGTGACAGCTTTTGAATCGCTTCAGGTTGCATTTCGTCTTAAATGCAGCAATTTTGTTTGTATACATACCAATTGAGACAGAACGGGGCCTCTTCGCTGAACAAAATTTGGCTCGAAAACTTCGGATGTTCGTGGAACTTTTCAAGAACCCATAGAGCGCTTGCACAAGCTGTACATTTGTATTTTGTACGTTTTCAATTTAAAATCTAGACGTAAAATACGCCAAGTCGTCTCATATGTCAGTCCAAGTTACTGCGAACGGGGCTGAATCGATTCTCCACGGTCTTCGTATACACTTCTAGCTACGGCTGCTACATTTTCTTCACTGTGTGAATTGTCGTAATTAAGTTTAACGAATTGTAAACGTTGCTCGTAAGTATTTGCATGATGAAACGCCAAACAATACTGAACAAAAATAACATGAATACTTGGATCACCCCTTAGAACAGATAAGTTCCCTAAGTTTTTCAGATTTTGATCCGAAATTTTGGAAAACTAATTTTTACTCCAGCACGCTGCTCATTTGTCGGAAGTGTCGATATCAGGCCACTAAAGCATATACTTGTCACACAAACTTAATTTTTCAACTTAAACTTTTTTATTTGACAAGATATCTTCACAAAATTTAAAAAAATATTATTTTCCGAGGCAAGGGTAGAATCTTAGAATAAATTTTTCGGATCAGTTTTCTACAGCATATTTCATTGACATTTGTTTCATATAGTAGATCTTTTTGCAAAAAACAAAGTCATTATAATCGTGCTTCAATAAAATCTCCTAAAAGCTCCTCACTGCAGAAAAGGAAAAGCATTATTTTAGTCTTAATGTTACTAGAAGATATGTATGTCTAAGAACTTGGGAAAAAAAATTGGGAATCAAAGCAAATTACCCAACAGGCTCTGTATAAGTATAATAAGTATAGTTCCCACGAACCTTTTTGGAAGTTACTTCCTTGACATCGTTTTGACTACCTGGTATTTTTCGAAAAAAGAGTTTTGGACTACTGACTTCAAAAATTGTATTTTTTCTGACGAAGTATTGCCGAAATATAAAGACGTTCAAGTCAGACCAAAAATAAACAAAATTATGGTGAAGGATCTCTTATGGATTGAATTACTCGATGGTTATACTGGTAGGTCAAGGATTTGTTTTCCTTCGACTAACACGAACGCCAGAACTTACACAGATTACACATCTAAGTAAATTGATTTAAATATCTATAGACTTTTCTGAGGATAAGTGTATGTTCTAACAGATCTACAATCCAGTTCACAAAACGACCACCCTTAACAATTTTTTAATGTCAGAAAATATCTCAGTTTTAAATGGTAAGTCCCAATGTAGATACATTTAAGAATTTTCGTGGAATCATTTCTACATGATTTTACAAGGAGCGTTCCACAGTAAACAGGACTTAAAAAAAATGAACAAATGGTTTTTTCGGCAAAATCAATTTATTTTATTCAAAATAGTCTCCTTCTGCTTCAATTTAGGTTTTCGCATGGTCCAAAGCATGTCGAACGAGTATTTTAGCTCGTTGGCCAATATGACCGCCGGTATACCGGTGTAAGTCTATTGAATTCTTTAATACAAAATACAAGGTCTGTCGCAAAAGAAACAGGACTGTTAAAAAAACAACAAACAATTAATATTTTTCAAAAGTTATATTTTTTTATTCAACGTAGTTTCCTTGTGCTTCGCTAAAGCGTTTAGCCCGGTCAATTAGCAAATCATATGAGTGTTTAAGGTCATTTTTCGGAATGCTCTTGAGAATATCGGTCGTCGCCTTTTGGATAATTGAAATGTCCTGAAACCAGTGTCCTTTCATGGGCAAATGAAGTTTTCTAAAAAGGTAAAAATCACAGGGTGCCAGATCAGGTGAGTAGGGTGAGTGATTAATGGTTAATATGGAGTTTTTTGTCAAAAAATCAGTGAAAAGCGTCGACCGATGACACGTTGCATTATCGTGCAACAGGCGCCAGGACCCTGCCTCACGGTACTACTAATCGAACTTAATCATTGTGGTCGAGCACGACGAATGCGTGACAAAAGACGCTTCATAGCACCAAGGTAAAACACGGCATTAATCGTTTGGCCAGGTGGGACGAACTCTCGGTGTGCAATACCCTCGGAATCGTAAAAACAAATCAGCATTGTCTTTATATTTGACTTCTGAAGACGACCGACTTCTGATCGTCACAGAGGACCTCACGACCTTCTTAAAATCGCTTAAACCACTCATGCACATTACTACGGGATAGGCACTAATCACCATACACTTTTTTCATCATTTGATATGTTTCAGTAAACGTTTTCACAAGTTTAAAACAAAATTTAATATTTGCTCTTTGCATTTTACGACCGATGACCAAAAGCTGCTGTCACTTTTTGATCGATAACATCGATTGTAGTTATCCAATTGTCTTAAATGTTTTACGAAATGTCAACAAGAGATCAAACTTTTTATTTCATATACCCACCAATAGGTGGCGCCACCAGAAACAGTTATATTTAAAAAGTTCATTTTCTTTTGCGACAGACCTTGTATTATATTTTAAACCATCCGGGACAAATTTAATCGGAAATTAAACAAAAATGGACAACATTTCTCAAATTCCACTGCTTTTGTAAATTTCAAAGCAGAAATAGTTTGGATATTTGGCACTGTTGTCGCCACGCTTTTGCCCAGTTTCCACTGAGTGCGCTAAAAGCTTTTCATTTATTTCTCGAACGCGTCCATTTGACATGCATTTCCTAACCGTCTACTTCCGCCCAACACAATGCCCGATTCATTCATTATGCCTGTGCCCCTTCGCATGCATTACCCCGCACCACACACACACCGGTAACACTTTTCCGCGTTGTTGTTGGTGCAGAATTTGTCGCTAATGGTCATGGCTTGAAAAAGTGAACGCCATCAGCTGAGCCATCAGATTTATGCTGAGTGAGCACAAGTGCGCCCAAGAGCGGTGGCTGCTGCTGTTGCTGCTGCTGCAGTTGCTGCCGTTAGATGATCAGCTAGTGAAAATAACAACAATAATGGCATTTTAGAATTCGAGTATAATTTTTTACATCCTGTTATGTTGGCTTATTTCGTTATGGGCGCCAGTATGAATTTCACAGGCGGCACCAAAGTGCTGCCATCGCGCACAAAACGTGGAAATTCTATATTTATATATGTATATATGTACGTTTAGATATGTATGTATGTGTGTGTATAGTGCTCCGTTGGCCAAGTGAGAATGAGCGAAATGTGTTAAAAAGTGGCAATTTCAGCTGTGTGGCACTGATTTTCGACGGCTTTCTTGCCTTACCGCACGGTCTTAGCGACGAGCAGCTGCGCTGTGTCTTTGAAATTTTCTCGCTAAAGCGAAAATAAGTGAAATTTTTTGGAAGAAATTATTTTTTTTTAACTTTTTTTTGTGTCTCTGCCATATTCTCGGCTAGCTGCCTGCTTGGCATTGCCCGGATTGTCTTCTGGGTAATTTTTCATGGTGATTTGCTTTGGCTGTCTTTGCGTGAGCCGAAATAAACACCAGGCAAGGGCGCACGGCAAGTCGTGGAAGGCGTAAGCCTGACGAGCTAGCAAGATGGCAGCGCAACAGCAGCACTTTGGCGAAATATGATGTGCGGAAATTGAAGAAATTTGGTATACAGTTATATATGTGTGTGTGTGCAGTGCACAGAAGTTAGATGTTTCCGCTTGAAGTTTGTAGCTGCTTATGCTACGTGATCCATGGCATTTTTCAGCGCAGACATATTGCCTTACAGCGGCAAAGCAAATGGCAATAATAAATTTTTAGTGCGCCCAGCAGCCGAAAACAGAAACAAAAGTGTTCATTTCATGCTAAATTGAGTTAGTAAGTGCCTTTCCAAAAACAAAAAGTTGAAAACATACCATTTAAAAATACAAAAGATTCCTTACTAGAACTTTATTTCAATCGGTCAGTTTGTATAGCAGTTATATGCAATGGTGATGCGATTTCAGGAGTTTTGACAAATGAAAAGCTTCTAAGGGAGCAAAGAACCTGTGGAAAATTTCAGATCGATATCTCAAAAATTGTGAGATTACTTCACGTATACACAAACAGCCGGATATGGCTTGTCATGCTGATCATTTGTGCGAGTATATACATACATCTGGGTGTAACAAACTCAATATACCCTGTCCAAGGTTATGCATTATATAAGTATAATTATGTAAATAAAATAAAATCTAAATAATGTTATTATTCGTTTAACTCTTTATAATTACAGCTGTTGACAGCTAATTAGAAACGACACCTATTTTGAAGTAAATGATATTATTTTCCAATAAAACACGTTTTTTTTATTGTATTTTCACTTATTTTATTGAAACCTATGTTAAACTTAAACTCTAATAGCAAAAATTTTGTTTAAAATTCGTTTGTGTTTTGAAGATTCTAACAAAATCATATGGAATCAACGATTTGAGTGCGACAACAAACGAAAATATTTTATCAACAAAAAATAAAGTCTCGCTGAAAGCCAATTATCGCAGAATAGTGTCATCTATGCATTTCTTTAATCTGGACAGTTTCTCTCTCTCTCTCTCTCTTTTGCGAGAGTAAAGTTTAATAATAATTTACCTGGGACCGAAATCAATCTTCAAAGATAGTATTCAAAGGAGTTTGCAAGAATATTAGAGACCCGAGTCCACAATTCATAAACCTGGTATGTGTATATGTTTGTTTTTATTGTCAATATGTTTCACAGAAGAGCGATTCAATTTTCCGGCAACTAATTTTTAATATTTTAATAGAAATTAATATAATACTGAATTTTTTAGTTCTGGTGTGCAGTAAAATTGTATGTAACTGTGCGAAAATAATATTTATAATAAAAATAACTGCAGTTCCATTATTTTTTTTATTTTAATATATGTACATGTATGAAATTGCATTTTAATTGGAGAAACATTGATGACTTTTCAAACACAAGAGAAGTAGATCGTAGATAATCAAAAATTATCGTTATTACTATGTATATGCTCAAAATTATCCAAATTTTTTTTACTCGATCGCATAATTTATTGCAGACCAGGGTGGATAATTTTTGGAAGCAAACCCCAAAAAACGTAAGCTGCGGTTGCACCGACGCTGGCATATCATTCACAAATAGCGAACCTGCCATATAAGCGCTTGATTCCCATCGTTCCGTTTGTATGACAGCTATGCCATATAGTGATCCAATCTGAAAAAAATCTTTGGATAGCATAGAGTTGTCTTAGAAAATAATGTATACCGAATTTCGTAAAAATATCTCCTCAAATACAAAAGCATTCTATACAAGGACTTCATTTCGACCGTTCAGTTTGTATGACAGCTATACACTATAGTAAACCGCTCAGAAA
>NC_052502.1:52973145-53042458 GCF_016617805.1 Bactrocera tryoni | reverse complement strand
GAAATGGAAATGGAGTTGGAAATAAATGCACAAAGCCACGCGTTTATAATGACTATATCCGTGGACAAGCGCAAAATAGTAGCTAAAACAATATTAGTAGCTGAAAGCGCCGATGTACATACAGCCATACATATGTATGTGTGAAAAGGTTATGCCAGACAATTGCGTTTAATGCGAACAAAGACAAATTATTCTTAATTACAATATAAAATGGTGAAGTAGAACAATTCAACACGCGATTTATCAGTCAGATGGGTCTATATATATATATGTATATAATAATTGCTCTAAGCAGTCTTTGACTTAATAATAAAATATATATATTTTTTATTCAAATATGGCTTTATACTTTGACACAATCTCTATATTAAGTAAGACCTTTGTTGAAACGACTTTCATTCATTTCAATACCAGTTCAATAGAGTTAAGTATCAGGACTTGCAAAACACCCAGACATTCGCTTTTTCGTGACTTCCTCATTTGAGTGAAATCTTTCTCGAGTGAGTTACTTTTTGAGTCTGAGAAAAAAGAAATAGTTTGCGAGGACCACATCTGGCGTATATGGCGCGTGTGAACTTGCGGCGTAATTCCTTTAATAACGGGTCAGAGTATCAAGTATAGGTACATTTTTAAATAGCCTTATTTGACGAATCATGTTCTTTAAACATTCCCTATTAAATTTCAAGTTTCTATAATCTTCTTTAAAAAAGAAGAGAACCTCGAAATATATCACTTTTTGTATCGGTCGTATTAAATAGACATATTGACAGATTCTTGACTTCTTTGGTTGAATAAGATTTTTTGGATGAAAATTAACTTATAATATACCCTATCTTAAAACAAGCAGACCCCGCATTGACTATGAAATCTAAGGAAAAAATCCTCTTTTACTCTCCATTCAACGCTGTTTCGCGTATTCTCAATAAGTTATTTGATTCAATAGCAGCCAAATAGATAATGAAGAAGTTAAAAGTTTTGAAGGTTCGAAATGAAGATTTGAAGGAAAATCATGATTTTCCCGAACTACAAGGCATTTAATAGCTTTGAAATTATTAAACAAATTTTGCTGCGTCATATCTTCAAATTGAATTAAAATTTGATATTTTTAGTAATATTTGAACCATGTTGGACCACCAAATATGGCTCCAATAGAAAAATTAAAACGGCATAATGTGTTGAGTATGGGTTCAAACGAAAACAATAATTGTGTGAATCTAATATTGAATACCCAAAAAAATTAGACAAAATAAATTATTTACTGCAACTTCTTCTTAGCATTCCATCGACTGCGGACTCGCTGTTGCCAATACGCAAAGAACTTCTGCAAAAAATTTCTCTATAACTTTCCTAAGGCCGACTCATCAGATGTACATCGTTCATGCCTCTGCACCATATAGCAGAACGGGGATGATGAGTGAGATGTAGAATTTGATCTTTTTTCGTCGACAGAGGACTTTTCTTCTCAATTGCATACTCAGCCCTGTTGGCAAGAGTTACTCTGCATTAGATTTCGTGGCTGTCGTTGTTGTTGTTGATGCTAATGCTGGTTCCAAGGTAGACGAAATTATCGACGATTTCGAAGTTATGACTGCAAACAGTGACGTGGGTGCCTAGTCGCGAGTACAACAACTGTTTGTTTGATGACAGGAGATATTTCGCGTTGTCCATGTTCACTATCAGACTCATTTGCTTCGTTTCCTTATCCTGGAGAAAGCAGAACTAACTAACTGGAACCTGGTTACATAATTTAAGCCTAACGATAAGTTTTAGTATCTTTATTCCTTTAATAATAATGTACGATAGATAGAACTTAGCTCATAAAAACACTGGCAGATTTTAGGATTGGTAGGATAAACCTAAGGTCACGCTACATTCCTCGTTTATCAATTTAGCTGGGCAGTATAAAACTTCGCTAGCAGATTAGGATGATTTGCAGTTTTTGCCAGGTTTTTTTCATTTCTGTGTTTACTATTGGTATTCCAAGATCGAACCACTTATGTTTCGTGGCGTTTTTGATTGGAATCGTTGTATTTTATGGATATGCGCGAAAATTAATTTCAAATTAAGTAAGTATAAATATATGTTATTAGAGTGTGGATAAAAGCCTCCTGTTCAGTGATTTAAGCTTTATAGCCAGTAGATTAAAGATTTATGTTAGCTGTCTTTATGATCTATTATGTCGTGCTGGAAAAACTTTCATTTAACCAGCAATTAACATATATAGTATTTTTACGCAGTAATTTAAAATTACTTTAAACAGCTTTTTGAAGAGGCAGCACAAAATGTTTGAAGTAGCTTAAGTTCTAAAAACTTATCTTCTTCGCAAAGCTTAAACACTCCAGATCTAGTCGAAAAAAATCGTGCTGACAGTAATAAAACCATGCAGTTCAAACCAATATGAGCGAGTTTTTATGTAGCTCTTGAAGTAGTATAATTTCTTGGTATTTTAAATCTATCATACCAGTTACATAGTGGTTATATTACTGGTTATTATCCAACAATATTATTAGAGCTTTGTGATAAAGTATCTATGATTTTCTTAAAGCATAATTGACAGCTATTACCGATGTACACCGGTGTACATGCGATCGTTGAACCATTTCTTAAGCAAATGATTTATGAATTGCACGGCGAGCATGGATTAGTTTCTGCGCTGGTTCTTTGCTGGGTTCTTGCTGGGTATTCTGGCATATAAAATATACAGCAAGTCACGACTTATTTTATTTATACCAGCAATAGTTGGATTTGTTATTCTTCGTCGTTTAGCAAAACGAAGACAACTTATACCAATTATTTGTTCGATTCGCTTCTTTACAGATCTAGTAATCGAGCAACGGTATTTCTACGTTTGAAGTTTTTTACCAATCCACAAAATGTTGCTAATCGAAAAGCTATAACTAACCCAAAATTTACGATACAAAACTGTAATTTGGTGAAAGGTATATGAGATTTAAATACTTTTAAAAGGTCGGCGTGGTCCCACACCTAATAGGCTTTATGTACTTGTTTCACGAATCCTTAAAGCTATATTACCCAAAATTCGTGAGTACAAGTCTTTCAAGCACGCTTTCACAAAGCACAGTGTCAAAATAGTTGAAATCAGATTTTAATCCGTCCATCTTAAAAGATTATGTTGAAAAATACTAAAAAAGCCCTTACTTGAAACAAAGCAAAAGTAGAAAGCATTTCAAGTCAATATAAGCGAGGTTTTAGGTAGCTATTTGACTTGGTATAACTTCTTGGTATTTTAAATCCATTCTGTCGGTTATCTATCGATTAAATTACCGGTTGTTATCTACAACGCTATTAGATCTTTATGTTAATTAATATGTATGTATCTTTGAGTTTCTTAAGGTAGTAGTCTGGTAACTTAGGTTCAAAAAATCGAAAAATTTTTTTTTCTTGATTTGAAAGTACAATGCCTTGAGAATATACTGCATATGCTTTCAAATTTAAACATACTGTTCTACACACTCATAGTTTTCGTCGCTACTAACGAGAATTTTTTTCACCTCTAACTTTTTATTTTACAACCCTTTCCTTGCTAAAAGAAAAGGACTTTTTCTTACAAAATCCGCCATTTTGTTGTTTACGCTTCAAATTTAACTTCAGTAGTTCCGACCAGAATGACATGTCTATAGATTAAGAATAATTAAGAATATTTGATTTCACATAACATCAGGAGCCAAAATCAGCCGGGCCACCCACGTGCATTTTTTTTTGAGGTTCCAAATTCGAGTGACAATAATAATAACAGTAATAAAGTATTAAATTTTTTCAAATACATTTTTTTATATGTATTTTCAATAAGTAAATAAAAACACTCTAAATATTCAAGATAATTTATTTTTATTTTCCTATATCAAACCACGCTCCAAAAAGTCATGAAAATATGCATAAGTTACCAGACTACTACCTTAAATGAAAATTGACCGAAAATACTGTGGACGTGTGTTTTGTGCAAAGGCCTTACGTGTTGCATGGCGTGGATGGGTTAGTTTCAGCGCTAGTTCTTTCACTGTTTTGCAGCTTCAGGCACCGTTAATTGCTGGGCATTTCATTCTGGCAGTTTATTTAATTTGTATCAGTTATTCTTCGTCTTTTGAAAACTTGTGAGTACTGAGCGTTTGGAGTATTCACCATCAATAGTTTTAAAACTCGGATACTCTTGAAAATCGAGTTCTGAGTACTTTTTCCAACACTGCCCAACTCGGAACCGAATATAATATCCCGACAAGCGTAGCCGCTTTAATATGACATTCACTAACGACTTTTTAAAAACATTTTTCTTTTGTAAATTATTATTTTTTTGCTTTGTGAAAAGCTTTAAACTTTTTCATTGGTTTTATTGGCTTATAAAACAGAATTTTTTTTTATTTTCGGCTTTTAGCATGTCACCTCTTAATAGTTTTCGTCATTATTATTTACACGAAAAATAAAAATCCTTTTAATTTCGGAGTACAATGGCAAAATGCTTAGGAGATTTGCTTAATTTTTCATAAAATTTTAGAATGTGACCTAGAGAAAAACCTGCTTGGACAGTGTGGTTACCTCGGGCTTTTAATTCATTTAGTTACATACAAATATATATACCTTACATACATACAAGTACATATATATTTATACATATATACATATGCGTCTGTGTGTTTGGCTTCATGTCGCATCTACAAATCTAAACAAAACTGTTTTATTTGGCTTTGTGCTTTTTCGTTGTTCTTTTATGTCAAACGGAAAATGCCGCTATAAAGCGGCGATCTAAGCCAAATTTGTCATAAAAACCGGTAACACTGTTGTGATTATAATTATTATTGTTTGGTGTAGCTGCCGGCAACTCGTCTACCGACTTTTTGTTGTCAAAGCACATAGGAAATATACATAAATACATATGTATGTAAGTATGTGTTTGTTTGTCTGTATGTATATGCATAAATAGTGGTATTAAATGACTGAAACTTCTGAAACTACTATCTGGATAT
The DNA here is from genome assembly GCF_016617805.1 of Bactrocera tryoni. Taxonomy (NCBI): domain Eukaryota; kingdom Metazoa; phylum Arthropoda; class Insecta; order Diptera; family Tephritidae; genus Bactrocera; species Bactrocera tryoni. Next base: position 53,037,479 of record NC_052502.1, on the reverse strand, counting down.
TAAAAGCTGTCATACAGTTAAACGCAGCTATACAAATGAAAACAACAACACTACTTTTTAGAAAAAAAGCAAAACATATGTATGTATGTATATATAGACGTTTTTATTACAATGGCCTTTCTAACTACTAATTTCGTATGCATTGCGTGCTTGTCAGCTCGATTGTTGCGTGATTACATATTTACATGTACGCAGCCACACACATATGTACATAAGCACATATGTATGTATTTGGTACATTGTTGGGATTGTAGCAAAGCCAGGTTCTTTGACCTTTGTCGTTAAAAATTTTATCCCAACTGGAAGTAGGTTTATGCGCTGCGTGTTTACATTTATATTAAAAGCTGAAAAATGTTCCCTGCGGAGATATTAGATTGAAGTTAACAGAGAAAATGTCATTTTGCCAAATTATAAAGGGGTTTATTTTATGGTCCAAGCAGCTCTATAAGGTCCAAACTCTTCAAATGAGATGGCCATCGATCCCAATTTGCTCAAGAAAATTTTGTTCAGGTATGAAGTGATGGTAACCTACTAAATCATTGTTGAGAAGCCGTTATATTTTCAAAAAGCCAATGTGTTGTGAGCCCTATATACAGATGGAATGATTGGTCTATATTTTTTAAAAGATAACGCTGGTTATAGTCAAGGGAATGCTACAAAGCCACGCTTAATGACTTTTTCGTGTCTGAATTTGTGGATGTTGAAGTGAGCAATCTTTGGTTCCAACAAGAGTCCCCTACAAGCCGTACAGCCAAACAATCGATTCACTGTAAGAAACTTTAGGTGAGCGTATTATCTCATCTCGTGAGTCTATGACGTGGACTCCAAAATCTTTAGATTTAATACCGCTAGACTATTGTTAGTGGGGTTATTTGAAAATATCTACTAAGTGGCGCTTTCAGAATTTTTTTTTTTAAATATATGTATATATAATTATTTTTTTTAATAAAACTTGTTTTAGAAATTTGAAAAAAATTTGTTTAATGGTAATTTTTTTCGGATTTTTGAAAATGTAATTATGTATATATTGATTAAGTAGCAGCTATATACGTTCAGTCAACGGTTTATTGCTAAAATTTGCTCAAGAAATTTTCAAAAAAATTTTGAGTAGTGAATTTTTTTTTGAATTTTTGAAAATTTTTATTTATTTCCTATTCGTTTTAAGATTATTTATTTTATAACTAATGTATCGTATGATTTTCTGGTACTTATAATTGATAGAGCGAAAGTCTGAGTTTTAGATTTATAAAAGCTTTCACACAGTCAATTTATTTTCTTTATGAAATTCCCAAGCTATCACTGTAGTTTTTTTTTTTGAAGTTTTCAATTTACATACGTTTTCTATTCTCAATAATACAAATAAATTGTTTATTGTATGTAAAATTCCTGTACAAAACTGCATTCTAACACTTTCAAAAAATTTCCATAAAGCTTTCACACAGAAGCTTTCACTGTTGCATATTCGAAATTTATTCTGACATTTATTACCTGTAAAATTCTGTTACTAAAGCTGCATTCTAACACTTTCACAAAATTTTCATTTAAGCTTTCACACATAAATTCTCCTTTACAGAAGCTTTCACTTTTGTATATTCGAAGTTTACTCTGGCATCTATTGCCTATAAAAGCCTTTCGCTCACAGAAGCTTTCACAAAAATATTTTCAATGTTGCATATTTGAAGCTTACTCTGACATTTATCAGTGCACATAAAATCTCACACAAAAGCTTTCGCTGACAGATGAATGTTTAAATTGTATATTCAAAGCTTACTCTGACATTTATCAGCGCACATCGGATTTTCCTACAAGGTAGTTATTCTTCATCGATTAACATTTTGCTTTCATATTTGATTATAATCCATTTTCCATTCATTCTTCAGCTAATTCAACAATAATAGCCGACTTAGTTTGCCTACTAGCATTATGTCAGTGTCATAGCATATTATTATTATAATTTAGAAAAAGTTTTTTTTTCTTAAAATTTATTTGCATAAGCCTTTAATCCAATATACAAGTATGTACATATTTGTTTAAATATAATTCTAAAAGGAAAGTAAAAATGTCTGAAAATAATGTTTTGTAAAGAGTTTTGAATTTAAATTCATTGTCTATTACTATAATTAAGTTTCATTTAAAGAAAAAATAACTTTCCTTTATTATTTTGACATTAAGACTTTTTTGGCAATAACTGTCTAGCGAATATATAGTAGCCAAACAAATATTTTCTTTTTTTGCTTACAATTAAAATAATTTGAAGCAACTTACATTAAGTCTGGGCGGAAGTGATGTATCATAGCGCAAAATGCCAAACCATCTCGCCATGATGTGGTCATATTATCGATTTTGACACCTGGATAGCCCTCGGTCATACGTCTGCACCATAATTCCAAAGCTTTTGTACCACGTCGTTCGCCCATTTTGTTTATTTTTGTGTTGTTTTCAAGTTTTTAAAAAATTTCAGATTTTTTTAAATGCTATTGTAAACTGTAAATAAACAAAATATAGAAAAGATTGATTAGTAAATTTTTTTTGTGTTTTTTATTTCAAAAAGTAGGACACCTTGATAAGAGGTGACTCTTTATAAACAATAAAATAATGAAAATAATATATAATCATTAATTGTTTTTTTTTTTAATATTTAAATGCTTGAAATATGATTAAATTTTAATTATATGATTACTAGTGAATCAAATAGTAATAATATTTCTAATTAATAATTATTTTTTATTAAATAAGTAATGTTTTTTAATATCGAACAGTAACAATTTTTATGTACCCAATTCTGTCTTGAACATTTTTTATCGAGAAAATTTATTTTCATTTTATGGAAGCATAGCAAATTACCATATATTGGCACAGTGGTAATTATAAGAAAAAAGTAATTCAATGCAATTCAATACCTCTGTGATAAAAATAGTTGCGTAGCAAAAGTTCACCAAAGAAAATTCTTCTTTAACAAGAACAAGATGAAGTGCATTGACTCATTAGACCGCACGGACATTTATATGATTTCTTTGGTGAATGCAACCAAACAGCAACAACAATATATGGAGGCAATTTCAATTGTAGAGGGTTTCAATATTTTAATGCTCATAAATACGAGTATACGTCTGTCTGTATGCATATCAATATTAAATTGCAGTTAAGCATATATACACACATATTTCCATAAATGCAACACTGCCAACACCTATTTATAGCTATTTATTGTAGTTATGTACCAATAACAGTTGACTTTCGCATGCATAAATATTCTTTTCATCCAGCTCAGTATAAAGACACATATGTACATACAAGATTATATGTAAGTTTGTATGCACAGTATGTATGTAAAAGCTGAAGTTGTAAAAATGCTCATCTGCGGTAATCGTTTTGCCGCTTTGATTGCCCTGCAGCCTGTCGGCTGTCACAGCGCTTCGTCATTGACGCTCATTTACTGACACCTTCGCTGCATTTACGACTGTGCTTACGTGTGTGCATTATTACGTTTTACACCCCATAAATTTTATATAATTTTTTTTTTTTCGAAAGCATTTAAAAGGGCTGCTGATGCCAAGTTGCGATAAACGTATAAGATATGCAGAATTCGTAAAAAAGCTTTGTGATTCTTTAAGTTGGCATAAATTATTGCTTGATTACTTTGGCGTAGGAGAATTGAAAGTACTCAAAAATGCATTATTAATATAAAAATATTACAAAAATAAACAACAACAACGATTAAGCCAACCGGATGTCCTTGAATGGATGAAATAAAATATTTGCCAACCATGGCAGAGCTTTCAAGTATTTAAAATAATTATTAATAATTGCAGTGATTACTTTATTTAAATTTCAAATTTTTAAATGTGATAACTACTTAAAGAGTCAACAATCGAAGTACATTTTTTATAATAATTGTAATGACTACAATTACATGCTATAACATCGAATAGTCCAAACGGATATTTTTTCTATGGCAGGCGTAAGTCTTTCCATGATGAAATGCCAAACAGTACTGAACAAAAATAGCTTGACAGCTTGAGACTCACGTGTGATCTATCAAAAAAAGCCTATTGAGAAAACTACCTCTACTTGGATCACCCTTTAATAAGGCTAAGTTTTCGATTGGTATTATCGTTGCCAACCTGTCAAACTTTACCAGCCAGGAAGACGGTCTCGTCTTTACCTAAGCAATTGTTATGAAATGGTTTAGTAGTTTCAAAATGTTCAAAGCGGCCAGTACGGGTGGTATATTACCCGCTATCTTGAACAGAACGGTGCAGATCTACTGTCTCACCGCGTTGTGATATACATATGGTTTAATGACTGCGTCTAGCGTCCATGCCAAGTAGGTGGTAGAAGGACAATGCTACATTCATACCAAAATCGGAAAAGGAAAACTACGCTTTGTCAAAATCGTATAGACTGATTAATCTAACCTCTTTCCTACTAAAAAGTATGGAAAGTATCCGCGACGGTCTCACAAAGGACAAATCCCAATCCAACTGTTTCAAATTTGGGCAATAAGCGTACATCGAAGTGAAATCGCTTGATAACGCCCTACATGCGGTAGTTGGGACAATTGAAAGTTCCTTAAACGAGAATTCACCCTATAAGATCACTTGTGACCCCCGCAAGGAATCATCTTATCTTTCTTGCTTTGAATCACAATGATCAATGAATTGCTACTTTTACATGACAGAGAGAACTTTAACAGCGTCTATTACGCAAACGACTTCTCTGTGCTTTGTTCAGGGAGGAATCTTAATCGAGGTCATCCCCGATATCTGATCAATACATATGATATACTGTTTACTGCCTGCGGGCTCATCAAATTGGACCATTGGAGCCACTCTCGGTGTCACCACCCATATGTTATCATAATCGACCTTGTTAAGAAACTGGAAATAAATTTACAATTCGTCCGAGGTAGGCAGATACATAAGCAATTATACACAAATTTTTCTTTCCCCAGTAGAGGAGAATGGAATAATTGTTCTGTGATCGACAGTTCTAACAGCGAGATTTACATATTTAACGACGGGTACAAAGGATGAAATAGAAACAGGAGGCTTCTTCTGTAATCCACACGCAGAATTTAGTTTCAAACTAAACGATTACCAATCAAGTGTACTCCTGCTTTTACCAGGAAGTCCATAACCTTATAGTGAACTGCGGAAACAAAGGCTACCGGTCCACCAATACAAAGCGGCACTGCGTTAGGTTATGCAAGCAGGCAATGACTAAACTCTCAGTTCGTTCAACTCGGCTAATATCATCTGGGTTTCCAGTCCTATACATAGGCATAAAATGAAGCTGCGGGCGGGGGTAGCTGCGGTCACATTTCTCATAAGCTGCCTCCAATCATTCAGCTCCCAGCTCCTTCAAGGATTGTTTGTAGCAGTGGACCCTAGAAGAACAACTCAGGTCTTGAAGAAAAACTCAGTTACTTCGGAGTGATGTTGATGGCGGATAGACAAACAAGTTTTCACTTCAAACTTAAACTTAGTAAAAATGCGAGGATTATCACGAGGTACCTACCCTGAAGATACCACCATTTTTTTCAGAAAAAATTTAATATTTACGGGTTACAGACGGTCTTCGACGGCGCTAAAAAACAGTCCTTTGAAAACTGCTGTTTCGAGAAAAAAAGCGATGAAAGATGACCTTATGAAGCTAATCATAGAGTTTCGAAATATGAAAAAAAATATATATTCTTCAATTTCACAAAATTTGTGCTCCCTAACATTTTTTCACTCTCGAATTCGAAGGAGTTTTATTGACTAAGTTATGGGAGAAAAAATAATAATCCTATAAATTTGCATAAATTTTCCTTAGCGATCATCGCAGCGTATGTTTAAGAAACCTCTAACCTCAAACAATAATAACTCTGCTAAAAATAACATAATATGCAAATTAAAAAGGTGTTAATATTCATATAAATATGTATGTAAATCTTATAAATCTCCAATGTAAACACAAGCACACAAGCACACGAGCTATGCATGACTTCATTGTGCAGGTTAATACACGTGAGCGCTCGCCTACTTGAGGTTGGAGATAATGAGATTAGCAAAGCAAAAACAAGTAATAACAACAAATAAAAGCTGTCTGGGAAGATGTGCGCCGTTTGAGGTCAAAATGAAATGTAAAACGTTTGCACTTACGAATATGATGATTATGGGAATTTGCTACTTTAAATGCCATGTTATTTATGCATGCAATTTATAATTATTATTTTTCAATATCCCCCCATACTTTGTTGCAAACCAAGCGCTGTTGTTGCTTTATTGTTTTTGTAAGCATAAATTTGCGGTAACGACTTTTCCATACGCACGGTGGCCTGCCCAGCAATAACCTTGGCCAAAGGCGTTATGTTTCACAGTCAGACTGTATGTACCTATGTAATTCTGTTGTTGTTATTGTTGTGTTGCCACAAGTATGCCATGGCGAACATGAAGTGCAAACTACATACAGTCAAGTGCAGACTCAAAAAGGCACACAAGCACACATTTACACGCCCAAATGCGAGCCTGCCGCCGTTTGTCAGCCACAAATAATTTGACATTGATTGCAATAATGACATTCAAATATTGTAATAACATGTATGTACATACATATATATGTATGCATTTGTGCGGTTAATACAATTACTGTTTGCCAACAAAAGGATTGCAGTTTTGTGCGCTCAATGTCAATGCCAACGGAGATGAAAACGTGACTGAAAGCAACTTTTGGTTAGAAAAACTCATATCCCGCTGGCAGCACTTTCTTTTTTGTTTTTGGAAATGATTTTGAAATAGTTTGGGCTAAAGCAGCTGCTTATTTCTTTAGCGTATTAGCCATTTCAAAACAAATTGAGTTAGTGAAAGTAATTTTGAGGCACTGTTGTTGAAACTTTTGGCAACCTTTCTAATTAGTTTTCAAGTAACTTGCGCCCAACTAGTACTAGTGAAACCAAAATGGAGCTTTGTGCTGCAAATCAATAAATTATGCAACGTATTTTTGTACAAATCTTAAACGGTTGTTCGTTGTAATGCCCAGAACTCAAAGATCAAAGATCAGATCAAAGAGACCGCCTCATACTAACAAAACTCCTAGTGTCGGCCGCAAATTTATTTAGGCTGCTAATATTAAGTCCAGTCAATTCGCAAGGTACGTAGAAAATATGGCTACCGAGTGCATCAAACTTCGTTTGGCCAAAGCTGGCCAGCAAAAAAAAAGTGTCCTGTGTTTCCACCCCATCTTCCTCATTGCAACTTCGAGATTTCGAGCTTCAATTTCAGGCATCAAATAGTCGGTTATTAGGGCGCGATAAAGGTCCTCATTGACGGTTACGTTCTCTCCGGTTTCATTTTTGAAGAAATATGGACCCATGATTCCACCGGGACACAAACTACACCAAACCGTTGTTTTTTCTGGATGAAATGTCATCTCTTCAATCTCTTCAGGTTGCATTTTGTCCCAAATATAGCAATTTTGCATGTTTCATACAGATTGAGTCAGAAATGGTCCTCATTGCAAACAAATTTTACTCGAAACGTCGGATCTTCGTGGATCTCTATAAGAGCCCAAGAGCGAATCAATGTAGCTTGGGAAGGTCGAGCGACGTCAGTTCTTGCGCAAGCTGTATTTTGTACGCTTTCAAATTAAGATTTCGACGTAAAATGGGCAAAGCGAATGGCGGCAAATCGACTCTCCACGGTGTACACTCTTAGCTACGGCTGCTATATTTTTTCACTGCATGCTGGACGAGGTCCATTCAGTCAAATATTATCCAATAATGAATGCTGGGTCTGAAGTTAGATGATTGTGTTGCGAATAGTACGCTTATGTTGATCATGAGTTGAGCGAAGCGAGTGAATTTTCGTTATAAAGTTGAACGAATTGTAAACGTTGCTCAGGCGCAAGTCTTTCCATGATGAAATGCTCAACAAGACTGAACCAAAGTCACATGACAGCTTGACACGACTCATGCGTGATCTGTCAAATAAGGCTATTGAAAAAAGTACTTCAACTTGGATCAGTCGTTATATTTCTAGGCAAAATTTTAAATTTTTATTATTCTATTATTATTAAGTATTTAGTATAATTTTTATACATACTTTGTATTTTTTACTTTTATATTTTTATACTTTATAATCAAGAAATTAAGTAAAAATTTAATCTAATTTCCAAACTATTTTTTTTGCCTTTTTCAGTACAAACATTACAAGTCCGGTAAGAAAATCAAAACTTATGTATATCTTTTTTACACTTTATAACTTTATATCATTTTTGGTAAATTTTATACTTCTTTTTAAGAAAGCCAAAAAAGCAAAGAAAATCCATTTATTTTATATTTTTCGGAACAAATGACATTATTCAAGAAAAATTAAGTCGAAACAACTTACATGCCTACATATAGTATGTATGTATATTCTTGCAACTATTGACAAGCAGCACAGTTACGTATTAGAATTTAAAAACAAAAAAAGTAAATGATACTGATTAGAGAAAGTTCTCTCTCTCTCTTTAAGGGGTCAGTTGAATAATCTGGCCTGTTTTTTGACATTTTTTTCCATAGAAATTTTTATTCTGCAATCGAATTTTTTTCACATATCATGAGGTATATCTTGGAGTGTATAAACAAATTTTTTCGGAATTTTTCATGTCGTCTGGCTGGGTGAATGAGATGCGTTTTTTCACTGGCGGACACGATTTCTCATGTTTGGATCATCTGAAACTCAAAAACCCAATTTATTCTTAAAAAGTACGTGAGTGGTTATCGTCCCTAATAGAATCATGAAAAAATGTTAATAAATAAAACAGAAATTAACGTTTTTTTTTTAATTTTACCCCATGTTTTTTATACCCTGAACAGGGTATATTAAGTTTGTCACGAAAACTCTTCTCTTCAAGAAGCTGCTCATTTGTCGGAACTGCCGATATCGGACCACTATATGTTATGCCACATAAACTGAACGATCGGAATCAAGTTCTTGTATGGAAAACTTTCACATTTGACAATATATCTTCACCAAATTTGGTATAGATTATTTTCTAAGGCAATAATGTAATCTCCGAAAAAATTGTTTAGATCGGATTACTATAGCATATAGCTTACGTACAAACTGAACACATAGTTACTAAAAGAAATGCACCTGTGAAAGGTATATTAGCTTCAGTGCAGCCGAAGTTAACGTTTTTTCTTGTTTTTACATACATTTTGTCATAACATTGTCAGTAAATTATACAAAATTATGAATCTTATAAGGACGATAGCCAGGCGTTTTGTGAACATTTAAAAAACAAATTAAGCAAATCGGTTGAGTAGTTCGACCGGAATCATGTCCGCCAATTTAAAAAAGTGTGTTTTGAGAAAAACGCGTTTAAAGTTTGAGGTACCGAAAATGCCTACAAAGATCGACATAAGCGTTGAAAAAAACGTCGAGCGGTATTATTATTTTTGGGCCTTTTTCGAAACCTTCCAATGGTAAAGTGAACAGAAAATGTAAAAAAAAATTGGAAAAAAGATTACCCAACGGACCTCTTAAGATAGAAAATACAAAAAAATAGCTAACAGAAAATTAAAGAGAAAACAGTGAGCTAGTGTTGGATTACTAATACATACCGAATTCGCCACTTTTACTTGTTCGTTCGTTTTACACACAGATTTACTTATTTGGTAATATAAGTTAAAAGAGTCTAACAGCAAAATGTTAAAATTAGTTAAACTAATATTTGTGCTAGTGAAAACGTGCCAACAACAATAACAACAGCAACAACATACGCAAGTAATATTGGCCAAATGCTGAAGTATGCAGAAGGCAAATAGTTTTGTTACGCGGAAAAATAAACGAATTACTCGGCTGCAGACGACTTTAAGACGCTAGGGTTTTTATATGGAGGTCTTTTCTAATACTTTTTTACCTCCTAAAGTCTCGCGTGACACACATAGGTGCACTGAGTGTGGCTAGCTCCGTAGAAAATGATTGATCTCGCCTGAAGACTATTTGCCTTTTAAGTAAATTCTGTATATATACAAACATACATATATTTAAGTATACTTATAGAGATATGCCTACATAAGTATTTTAGCAGCTTAGGCACGTACATACATATATGGCTGGATTACTCGCTCGTTCACTCACATATATGGATATATGTAAGTATGAGTGTCTTTTTCTTTGTTCAAAATAAAACAGTTAATAAACTTTGTTGAAGACATAACTTCCGGGTGGGTGCGGAAATGTATGAACATTTTTTTAGTTTTGGAAATGATTTGGCCTGCATAGATATTATTGTAAAAAAAAGTTAAAATAATATCTTTTTAATAATTTGTTTATTTTTAAAACCAGGTGGCAACGTCACGATGTAATGTATTTTTAGTTATTTTTGTTATTGCGTAACTTTCTTTCCATAGACACCACAAACTATTAATTAATTTTTTTAATTTCAAAATTTATAATGAGGTGGCAACGTTTTTAAATTATATTTTTGTGAAAAGTAACTCTTTACTAACTCTCAATACATATTTACATATATACATATAATATTTTTTGTGACAACCCTATCCTAAACTCACAGCTTTATTTGTGTTAAGAAAGATTATTTAGTATTTAAATTTAGCTGGCAATATCACAATGTATTTGGCAATAATTAATTTCTTTAAAAATCTCATTTCGTACATAATTGTATTTTATTTTTGTAATTTCCGAATAAATACCTAAAAAGTTTAACAAAAATGGCAACCCTAAAAAAAATAAACTAAAATTTTTGGAAAAAATTTTGATTTTTGCAGCCAAATAGGTACATACATATGTATAATCCAGTGCACATTTGATAATTTTTTTTAACAAAAAATTTTGGGACATTTGGGACAGTTTATCGGAATATTCCATTTTTTATAATTTTTTGGATTGATTAACAAAAAATTTTGGGACATGTGGCAACTCTATAAAATAATATTTGCGTAAAACAGTTTATCAAAATACTCCATTTTTTATAGTTTTTTGGATTGATAATTATTTTTCATTTAACAACAATTTTTAATTCATGTGGCAACTCTAAAAAATAGTAGTAAAAAGAGTTTGTTAGAATACTCCACCTAATTTTATATATTCTTATGATTGTTAGCTATTTTTCCTTTAACAAGAAATTTGGAACATGTGGCAACTCTAATAAATAATTTTTGCGTAAATTGTGGCAAAATACTACGTTATGAACCTTTATGAATCTTTACAATTTATATAATACATACAATTTTTTTTTTTAATTTTATAAGATATACATTGTATAATAAGAGTGGCAACACTACTTTTAGTTAAAATCATACTCAAATTTTAAATACATTCTAGTTCACATATGTACACACATACATACTTTCACGTTTACGAGCAATGTAAAAATACAGCTATAAAACCATTAACTATCTGTAGTTACTAATTAGCACCGTTAAAATCCACCGCTATGCCAATAAATCGCTCCGGCATCTAAATTATTAATATTAATCGACTTGGTTTGTTGAAAAAAGCTAAAATTTGCCAATAATATGCTTGCATGCGTTGAATAATCTTAACAAAACTGGTAAAACTCTCAATAATAGCGAAATAATTAATTAAAAAATCCTTTAAGCACATGAGTGTGCAGAAAAATTGCGGCCACTTGGTCAACTGGTTTTGAAAGTTGCATGCTGCAAAATGTGCAATCCAAATACAAAAACAAAAACAACTGAAAAGTTAGCAACACGCAATTCTACGCACAATTTAGCACAGCGCCGATGGAATGAGTCTTACACGCTTCACATCGTTTTTAATGCTCGTAAACGCCATAACTGGTGGCTTAAGAAACGAAATGTGGAGAAAAACTAACGGTTAATAAATTTTTTCAATATTTTGGCATTTCAAAAATAACATAGTAGTAAAAAAAAAAGAAAACGAAAATAATGTATACAAATAAATTTCTTTAATTTAAGGTAATAGAGTTGCCATCTATCGAGATAATATAGCTTAAAACTGTTCAAAATATTTTCGAAAGACATTATTGCATTATAGTAGATATAATATCTTTATAAAACAATGTTTTTTTTTAATTTAAAGTAACAGAGTTGCCATATATTAAAAAAAATAACTGAAAATTGAAAAATTTTACATAATATTTTAGACATTTTTTTATATATACTATGATCTTATAAAACAATATTTTATTAAATTCAAAGTAATAGAGTTGCCACCTATTGATAAAAGTTGAACTGAAAATGATGCAAAATTTCCAGTCATTGGGAAAATAATCAGCGCAGCCCTAGGCCGCTGACTTCGAACCTAATAAATACAGATTTTTGGTTTAAGATACGAAAACTAGAGAAAAACTAACGGTAATTTTTTTCAAATTGATTGATTTTGAATTGTTGATAATGTAGAATGTAAACAGTGGTAATATTACGCAAATATTATATGTAAATATCCAAATAAATTTTTTTAATTCAAAATATTTTTTGACAGAGTTGCCACATTTACAAAAAATTTTAAATAAAAGTATTAAAAAATGTTTAAGATTAATATTTAAAAAATATTCAAAGCAGTCTCACATACTAACTTCATAATTACTTGAACTTTGTGGATTTTACAAACCACAAGCAAACTAACGGTAAATAAGTTTTTAAAGTTTTTGGCTTTTTCCTAATTACCTAGTGTTAACATACAAACGAAAATTACATACGTGTACATACATATGTACATACGTATGTATATCTACTCAGTCTAAAATTTTCTTAATTTAAAGATGTTGAATAGAGTTGCCAACTGTCATAAAAATATAACTGAAATTAAATAAATTGAATTATAAAAATTTTAAGGAAACCATATGAAAGTTTTTTTGTTTCGAACAGAGTTGCCACCTGATGAGAAAAATTAAACATATACATTATTTTTTTACAATAATATAGCCAATAATGTAAGTAATATAGCTTTAGGCTTGTGTAAAATATACAAATTCTCTTAAATATGAATAAGTTCTTAGATAGAGTTGCCACCTGTTAAAAAAAATAAACTTTAAAATTTTATAAAAACTTCAAGAAAGCCATCAGAATGTTTTAAATACTTTTTTTCGAATGTTGTTGCCACCTGATGAAAAAATTAAACATATAAATTATTTTTTTACAATTATACAGCAAACTATAAACTATCATAGCAACAATTTGCTCACTAAACCTTCCATAATCACACACACATATCTACATGGACGTAAGCACTTACATATGTATGTATAATATGTATAATATAAGTATGTTCATTTAACAACAAAATTACAGCGAAGACCTTCAATTGAAGAAAACTTGTATTACTGCAGCGTGCAGACATACATACATATATGCGTGTGTACAAATGAGTATACGCATGCATCATGACTCACCGGGCATACAAAGAGCTGCACATTCAGACACATGTTGTTTTGCAACACTTAGGCTTTGCCAACAAATATGTGTGTTTATCGAACATTATTCTATGGAACCTCTATTTTGCGGTTTTCCAACCCACCTACATACATACATAGACATCAAGAAATCACATAAGTATATACATACATCACAGTACTCTCCCAGCCTAACTGCAAGTTTGTAGAGCAACCAGTTAGCTGAAACCGACTTCTGGCAACGCTTTAGTGGGATGTCAATAAAACTTTACGCAGCCACACAAAGAAAGCCCGGCCATACAGTTGCGCTTGTGGTTGCGATCAGCAGACGAAATTCATCAGACCAGAGCGTTGCAAACCAAGTTCAAATTCATCAATTGCAATCAATTGTTGCACGGAGTGAAGCCACACAATATGCCACAGTGTAGACACAATGCCGCGCCGAGTGGAAAATGGGTTGCCAAATACATACACACACGCACTCGAATGTGCATTGTTGTAGTTATTGTATGCAGGCTTATTAGTACTCATATTTTTACAAAAGTTGCGAGGCAAAAGCAAAATAATGGCATTGTGCGTCGCAGCTGTCTGGGTCTGCTTTCTTGTGGCATTTAACAAACCAATTCTTTTGTGCGGCGTTTAATTTGCTGTGCCATGCCTTTTAGCAAATCTGAACAATATAACTTTCTTTGCGAGTTATTTGAGTGTTGTATTGCATAGCGTATTCTCTATAAAAAAATTACTTGGCTCTTTTGTGTATCAGTTTGAAGTAAGTTGCAAAGACAATTTCTAGAAATTGTCTATTTGTTTGCGCTATTTCACAAGATGTGAGTCATTCAGTAGAAAATATAGTAAAAATCATCAAGAAATTAAGTAAAAGCCCTTAAAAGTATGCCTTAGAACACAATTATTTTTTCGCAAAAATAATGAAAGATTGTGCTCGCTAGCTAATATAACCTTCAGTCCATGCTTTCAATTACTCAAATTTATATTAGACTCTTCTTTAAGCCTCAAGTTTAACATTCTTATTAGTGCTGCAAATTTTACAATAAAATATCACAATTTTGTGCAATCGAAAACTCTACTGATGGATTATTAATTGCAAAAGTCCTTAACAGTTGCCGCAAAATCAGTGTTTTGCAGAGAAATTTCATATAGAATAAGTTTTAACGTACGCAGAGAGCAGGTTATGAACTTAGGCTAACATGAATAGATTAGTGAGATAATCCAATCGCGAAATTAAGTTTTGTATTGAACTTAGTATAACTCTTAGTATGAGTGGAGTATGAGCAAGACTTTTTCGTAAAGAATTTTAAGCTCGCTTTGAATTTCGATTTGAATACAAGTGTGTGCAATTTATCGATATGTTTTTGATATCGATTAATTTTCATAATTTTGAATTATCTTTTATTGATGCTATAGTAGTGTATAATAGTAGTATAGTGATAGTAGTTTCGTAATTTATTAAATGGAACCTTAAATTAGGTTTCCACCAAATCTCTGGCAATCGAAGTATATCGATCTGCTTAATTTGATATCGATTACTTTTTTAGTTTATCGATTCTTAAATTTCAGTTCCTTAAATGAGTTGAGCCCGATTTGTACCGATGTTCCCGTTTTTGATTTTAATTATTTATCCCTTTCTATTCGATCAAATATGTTAAATTGCAATTTATCGATATTTTTTATTTTTATATCGAACAATTTTTATAATTGCAAAGCGTTATTGATGCTTAAATAATATTTTCGTAATTTAATAAATGGAAGCTTAAATTAAGTTTCCACCACATCTCTAGTAATCGAAAAATATCAATTTGCTTAATTTGATATCGATTACTTTATTAGTTTATCGATTCCTAAAATTAATTTCCTTAAATAAGCTGAAATCGATAGGTATCTACATATGTTTCTGATTTAAATATCGATTATTTGTTTTACTACCTTAACCTTAAAATAATAATTTTTTTATTCCGTGTTAGAATGGTATGAAGTTGCTTATAATATCAACTTAGGTATTTATAAAGAATTGATGAGCTGTTGAGAAAAAGTCTCCCTTGCCATAAAATCTATGTATCTCATAAAGAATGTGAGCACCTTTTATTTTCATCGACTTTTGAAAAAGACTTTTGAGATCGTAATCAAATTTAATGATTTAATGAAATTTTATAAAATTTGTTGAAAATAACACTCCGACCATCAGTTTGGGAAATATGAGCGTATTTATAAGAATTAAGCGCTGTCTACGCCAATAAAGAACAAGATGAAGGCTTGTATGAACCTCTGAAGTGTAAATTGTTCCTTAAAATCACTTTTGTGTTCGCGAATCAGCATTTTGTAAAAAATTAAATTTCTCCCTTGTACTTTTATCATTATCGGTTTTCATATAGAGTAATAAGTTTTTTTTTTGATTTTTGAAGTTTTCTTCTTCCTCACCCCTAGTCAACCTTTTTCGAAAATGTTCTGATTGAGGGGTCTCAAAATTTTCCAAAATGTATCACCGACTATTAAAGAACTTTACTGTATATGGCATATCATCCCTTAACTTGCCTATCTCCAAGGTTAGAGAGTGGGAATCGAACAAACAACGGCATATACCATATACACGCACTCGTTCCTCATATTCTGAGATATCTTTTTGATATTTTACATGCGTGCTTTTTTTCAAGAGTTGCTCAGTTATCGGAACTGCTGAATATAAACTGAACGATTTCAATAAAGTGCTTGTATGGAAAGCTTTTTCATTTGATTAGATATATTCATGAAATTTTCCACGGATTGTTGCCTGAAATGGTTTACATCGGATCACTACGGATATAGCTGTCATACAAACTGAAGCTCAAGTGCTTATATTGAAAATTTTTAAGAATTAAAATTAAATTTTAAGAATTTAAAGCTTTCTCGGATTTTTTTCCGTGATTGGAGCAAGTGAGTTCGGGCATACAATTAGCCATTATTTTTTGAAAAATATAGTTAGCTTCATAGATATACTATGTGTGTATATTTTATTATATTCATACAAATATATTCTACTCAAAAACAATAAATTTCCATATGTACGTGCGCCTCATTTAATCGTGTGCTCTAAAAACCCAATAAGACTTCACTAACTTCTCGTATTCCCTGCGGCAACTTGCATTTTCGTCGATTTAGCAAAAGAACCGAACGAATTTGCAATTTGCAACTGAGTGGCTCTAAATCTAAGATTTCAAAATGAGGCGGATGATAAGAAAATGGCAGTAAAGACAAACAGAGCATATGTGTGCATAGTCATAGCTATGACTGCATGAGTATGAGTATGTGTATGTGTGCGGATGTGTTCTTTTTTGGTGGCAACCGGTAGCAATTAGACCTGTATGAATGCTTGAATGAATATATGTGCGAATGTATGTATATAAACGTGGGCAAGTGCTTATGTATGCCGATCATATCGACTGAAGCTTGGCGTGTCCAATGCAAACACATATACATATATACATGCACTAATACATACGTATATGCTCAGCTGAGTAAGCGCGTTTGTTCGGGAGAAAGTGTACATAATTAGACTTGACCAAGATATTGTAACAAGCGAAAAGTAAAAACAAATCGGCAACAACTTAGGAGCAACAAAATTGCACACATACATACATATATGTATGTATATATTGATATATTTATCGCTTTATATGTGCAATATGTGCTCAAATCTACGCCTTGAACTCGTATCCAATATTTATGTACATACATATGTATGTATGTCCGTCCGACTGTCTTCGTGTTCAAATAGAATTGCGCATATATGCTCGCAATTTGTTGTTGCTCCCCCCATGTGTACTGTGCAAGAGGGCGGCATCTGGCGTTGTTTGAGATCAATGATCGTTGTTGGATAAATGAGCGCGTGCTTGTAAATTAGAGACGCCGCCGCCACAAGCTGCTTTTGCCACACACTTGTTCGCACTATGCGCGCCGCAATGCCACACCGGCACCCCGCCCCCTGCCGGCACCAACACCTGTGCGCCGCTGTTGGCTGAGCTTGTAACTACAGTTCGGTCGGTTCACGGCGGAAATGATTATAGTTGTTAGGTTGGAAAAATAGATGTACAACAACAAGAACAACAACATGGCAAACTCTCGCTGACTGCCAAACAAATAGTGGAGAGACCACATACCCACATACAAACTTATTAATAAAAAAATAAAAGTTAAACATACAAAAAGCAACAAAAAATGTGAAAATTTAATAGAAAGACGCCCGTTTGGGGGCTAAAACGGCGGAGCAACACATGAAATGGCAAGTTGGGAATTGATTTCAGCGCGGAAAGCCAAGAGGATGCATGGCTGTGTATGTAAAGGGTGGCTCATGTAGTGTTTTAAGACTTTATTGTGCTGTTAGTAACAAGTGGAAATCACAACAACAACAACTTATTAATATTTTCAAGTATAAAAAGGTAGAGAGTAGGAACTTCATTAAAACTTCTGAAGCCTTGACATCTTTGAGCGATTTCGCTGATACAGTGATTGAAAATACAATTTCGAATAACGGAGAGGCAAAATAAACGAACATTTAGACTTGGAAGAACTCTGGTTTCGACAAGATCACTATACTTGCCAGACATTCCAGGACATAGCATCTTAAAATCAAAGTAAAGCAAATTCGAAATACCCGAAAGAGGTATCGAAAATTGGACTCAACGAATGGACCATCTGAAACGTAGCCGCGGCCAACATTTGAAACAGATAATCTTCAAAAAGCAAATGCCAGAAAACGTTCTTTCGAATGATAATAAAAATTCCCTATTCAATTTGAAGATTCTGTATTTTCTCTTTCAAAAAATAGGGAAACATCGAAATGGATCACCCTTTATATACATATATGTATAGTGTCTCAAGCGTGTGGTTTGGTTGGCCTCTTGGATGGATGGGCTATTTTGTACGTTTAACGCCATTGAAAAATACTTGCAGCAAATTGCAAAAGCAAACTAAAAGACTAGCGACTAGCGAAATGAGTAGGAAACTCTTTGGCGGCGAAATGCGCAAATATTCACACTTGACCAAATGCAGTGCGATAGCATCTGGTTGGCCGTAAAACTTGCGCCTGGCCATTTGTGTTGTTGCAAATTTGCCGCTAACGCGAGATAAGTAAGTGTGTTTCTCAGTATGTACTTTAGGGTGAGTAAATTTTCAAGGAATAAGCATAATAAATATATATAAAAAATTATGAATATAACATAAACAAGATTGAATCAGCCCAGGAATTCTTTTTTTATCATTTCAGTATGCACGCGCAGTTATGACCAGTCTGTGTCAAATTTGATCAGCTGGCATAGCTGTATAAAATTCACATTTCAATCCCATTTTGAGAGTGGTGAAATGAACGTACAATATAAGTAATGAACAGTAATACAGATAGTTAAAAAATGTCTGAAATGTGGCAACAGTGTAATTATTAATCTAGTTCGGTATCGAGCTTGTCTAACGATAAGAGAACTCTGCTGAAAATTCTATTGGTAGTGATGGCTGGAAACAACAAATAAACAAAAGTCCTAGTTTAGAGGACAAATAAAAAAACTTCAGCTTTGAAAAGGAACTACGAAAGAACTTAGGCAACATTTGGATAAAATTTGTACTGACTAAGGTTTTTTCTATGAAGTTTTGGGTGTAAGAAACTCGTAAGAAAATTTTATTCTAACTCTTAATAGACTTTACGAACCGCTTTGGTGATGTGTCGTTAATACGAATATTGCATAGGACTAATTTTTGCTTTGTTTTAGTAATCGGAGCTTGCAAGACGATTTGGAAAAATTTAGCAAATTTATTTTTGGGAAGAAAATATTGCCTTTAAATGTTCCTCAATAAATCCAAACTCGACTAAAATTAGTAGAACTCGCCCTTGCAGATGATTTTGAAAAAATAGATTAAAAATAAAATCAATCCTCGGTAAAATATCGTTTATCGTTGCATATGTCATTAATGTTCCGAAATTCACTTTCAAGAGTATTTAGGCAAGTAGAATACACATATTGGAATAAAAAATACCCTTTCGGCTATTGTGGACATTAATTAATTAAAATTTTAGTGGAAATTAAATAAAATAAAATAAATAAAATGAAATCAAATAAAGTGAAATGAAATAAACTAAAATAAAAAATAAACAAAACAAAAAAAAAAATAAACAATATACAAAAAATAATTAAATTAATTAAAAATTACAATTAATTAAATTAAGTAAAATAAAATAAAATGAAATAAAGCGAAATTAAATAAACTAAAATCAATAAAAAAAAACACAAAAAATATATAATAAATTGAAAAAATAAATAAATAAAATTAAATAAAATAAAAAAAAATAAAAAAAAAATATTTTTCCAATAGAACTAATTTTTAAGAAATTAATATTTAAATCATTTATGCCACAAAATAATATTTCTCTATATACAAATTCGCAAATATATAAAAAAAAATTAATTCCAAAAAAATATCCACCTTAATGTATGTATGTAAGTACACCAGCTCCGCTCATGAAATTGCATACACCGACTGCTGGCGATAAATTTCGTGATTAATTAAGTGAGAAATTAATTAAAGTTGAGATTTTTATAGACACTAATTTTTATGTTGTCTTCAGCAAAACAACGAGAGAAAAAGCAGTGTATTTTATGCAGTTGACCTTCAAAAACAGCGCGCGCACTAAAAACGCTGTAGAAAATATACAAACCGAAATTTGCAAAACGAAGTGGAGAATTGAAAAAGCACATGCGATGAAAAGATCGTTTCGCCAAAAATGACTCACTACAGACTTGGTCTCAACAATCAACTCTTTCATGCTTTGCAGTCTTTTATTTGGCGTTGACTTGACTGCCAATTGCTAGGCTGCGCCACAATAGCTGGAGTCAAAACGAAAATGGAACAAAAACAAAAAGCAAGACTGCACTAACTCTCTACCGACTTGTCAGCGGTAATGACAGCTTTCAACTGGCTGGCGCTGGCGCAGGCGCGGAGGCCGACGCTGGCGGTGTGGAAAAGCGCGAAAAAAACTGAATTTCGTATGCAAGTCAATGTCAGTCATTTGTCTCTCGCACTTCAGCGACAAGCAAAATTAGCATAAATACGTGCATAGCTTCTGCAAACATGGCTAACATGCGGTACATATGTACATACATACATATATGTATGCATGCTATATTTACATGTGAGTACCACACATACACACATATGTATGGAAATAAGTATAATTCAAAGGCTAATGCGGAAAGTTCAACAGCAGCGTCTTTACATTCATACATACACACATACATACATATATATATATAAATATATGTACATATGTATACATATATGCTTTTACCAAAATCCATGTTTATCTTTTATATATGCGCTGTGCTGCTAAGTGGAGAAAGTAAAGAAATGCAAAAAGTAATAAAAAAGAAATGACAATGCCTGCATTCAGGAAATGTAAATTTCACATAACTAAATTTCATGCTGCACTTAAGCTAATCAAATTTATTTGAAACCAAAATACTGATTATTCCATTTGCCTCTTCCGATAATCATAAGCGTGTGTGTATGTAAATTTATGTGCTGCCAAACTGAGATTTATGCTTTGACTTGCTTCTTTTCTATTTTCATCAATTCAACGAGGGTCGCCTCGACGGCTGGTAGCAAAGTGAACTGAACGCGTGACTAAGCCTCAGCGGCACTTGCGTTCAAATATAACATCTAAGAAATACGGTTTTGTAGGAAGAATTTTATTTTGGAATAAGCAAACTACGATTTTTGATTAAGCCTAGGCTCAATTTCGTAAGATATATTGCCAAGAAAAACAAATTTTCCATACAAAAACTTGTTACTGATTGTTCTTTTTGTATAATATAGTACTCGGATCCAGAAAATTTCTTCAGATATTGTAATTTTATCTTAAAAAATAAGCCATGCTAATTTTCGTGAAGATATCTTGTCAAATAAAAGAGTTTTTCATTCAAGAACTTTATTTTGATCGTTCTTTTTGTATGGTAACTATATGATATAGTACTCGGATCCGGAAAATTTCTTCAGATATTGTAATTCTTTCTTGGAAAAGTAATCCATACCAAATCTTGTGAAGATATCTTGTCAAATAAGCAAGTTTTTCATACGAGAACTTGAGTTTGATCGATCAGTTTATATGACAGCTATATGATATGGTGATTCGATTTTGGCGGGACCGGGAAGTGAACAGCTTCTTAGGGAGAAAAAAAGATGTGTAAAATTTCAAAGCAATATCTTAGAAACTGAGGGAATAGTTCGCGTATATACAGGTGGTCAGACAGGCGGACATGGCTTAACTCGTCAGGCTTATCACTTATAAACCTGTATCGTAAGGGTCTCCAACGTGGGAAACCTTATTCAGGGTATATTTATTTGTAGTAGGCTACAAATTATACTACATTTAAGGCTTAGCATAAAGCAAACCCCAAATACCGACTCAGAATAAGTATAAATTGGAAATGCGCTTCTGGGTCACCTAAATCTTGCTCCGATTCGGTATTAACATTTTACATAACACTGACATTTAAGTGGTTAATGTGTATTGAAAACAATATGCTTGTTAAAAGATCCTTTCGCCATGAAAATAAGAAATTTTATTTATAAGACTTTATTTTAAAGGTTAGGAAAAGTCACTTTGACCGCTCTAGCAAAATCTTTAATGGAACCCAAGCTCATGATCTGAAACCCTTGTTGATAAAGTCAATACTTTAATAGGGTTTACAAACTCGAAAAAATGCCCATAAATGGTAGACTTTTTTCAAAGCACATTAAAAGTTTTAGCTCCCTCCATCGGTAGGAAACAGAAGGCAGATATTGGGAGATCCATCGAAAAGATCAAACAATATTTGAAGGGATAGGGACACTTCTGTTGTAGTGGTAGAAAATATTCCATACGTAATTTGGTGGCATTGACTGAGAAGTGTAAAAGTATATAACTTATAGATATACATATGTATAGTCAAATAGATCAACAGATCTCTTACGATCGATCTTGCGCCAAAAGGCTTTTGCGACAGCGCACGTACCGATGGTGACCCAGCGCTAGCTTCCGCGAAGCACAGCTATCTAGTAGTAGGGCACAAGAGGATACGAGAGCACCGACCCGCTCCCATTCTACCGATATCGCTTCTAGGGTCCTTTCCTTGCGTTTTCGCTGTGGCCTGGCACTCATACCAGTCTTATTACAAAGACACTCGAAGCTACTGATTGCTAGGTTAGGCACTTTTCGCCCTGCTATCTGAGTGGATAATCACTTGGCTTAGTAAACAACTAAAAACATATTGCTTTTCACACAGAATACACTTTTGTACCTTTCTTCTTTATATAAATTTATAGAAATTAATTTTCCCCAACCAAGCACGAAGGCATATTACAAACTCGTAAATTTCATACTTAACCCTCGTAATCGAACTTGTGAGTTAAGTTATTGTAATGAACTATCCAGGTGGTTTACTCTCATTGTAAATTCGTTGTGATTTCAAAGCAGCAGCCTTCAGCAGTTCATTGCAATTAATTGTATTGGACTTGCAACAATGTTGCAAGATAGCCAACCCACAGTTTAGTTGGGCAAACAGAGTTGGTACTTGCTGAAGAACAAAAGCAAAATACAGCAAAAACAAAGCGGACAATGCTCCTTTGCACCATACTCGTTGCATCCACAGGCCATGCTACAAACTGACACTTGTTGGCAACAATGTTGCAAGGCATTGCACCTTGTACACTCACCAGACACCTTGTGCACCAATCCAAGCAAAGATTGTTAATATCAATTGATAACTGCGACCTGCGCAGTGAGCTGAGGAAAAAAGCAAAATAAGGCGCAAATAAGTGGGAGCGATTGGAGATGCTTGATTGGCGGCCACAATTAATTGAAGGGCACACCAATCGCGCAGATTGCTGTAAGAACTTAAGGGCATAACCATCAAGGTACCAGACTGAGAGCGAGTTGCCCGCACAGCAAATTGCAATTATGTGATTAGTTATGTAAAGCTCTAAAAAGTTGATACAAATTTGCAGACTGTATTACTTTATTTTTGTTTGTTTTTTTTGGGTTATGTAACCTCTAAAACTCTCACACACACATATATGGAGGTATGAAGTCAAAATTTCGCGACCGATTGCTTTGAACTTGAACCAATTCATAAATTTGAAGAGAGCAAATATGACTAAACTGAATTTTATAACCTCAACAGTTCCCGGTATTAATATACGGGTTTATAGTTTGTATAAGGAAAAGTCTAGATAAGTTTCTTGAGATATTAATATGGTAACTTTTCGAACAAAGCAAAAAAAAATATACAATATGGGTATCAAAATAAAGATATTCATAAAACCTTCAATTTATACATATTTTATAATAGAGTTGCCACCTATCGGGAAATGTAAATCGGAAAATATAATAATACATATATACATCGTAAAGTGGGTTGAAAGAGTGTTTCAGTTATTATTGGGAAAGTATTAAATTAAGACTTATATTTAAATAGTGTTGCCACTTGTTGCAAATAAGAAATTTTAAATATTACAACATATTTGCTGTTAGGTACGGTTTTTATGAAGATATTTTGGAAAGCATTTTAAATATTTTCATTTAATGCATATAGTAAATATTTAAGAGTGGAGTTGCCACTTATGGAAAATTTAAAATAAAAATATAAAATAATAAAAAGTACATGTATATGCTAATATAATTTGCTTTAAAAACACAATTTAAGAAAAAAATTGTATTGGGGTTGCCACCTTTCGGAAAATTAAAAATAAATTTTTTAGAACAGAATTTGTAATATAATTACGAATATGCAAATAGAGTTGCCATATATTAAAAGTTTAAAAAAAATTTAAATTTGAATGGGGTTGCCACCTTTCGATATTTTAAGATTAAAAAAATAATTTGATAAAACATAATTTGTAATATACGAGTCTCCAAATTGAGTTGCCACTTATTGAAAAATTTTAACAAATTTTTACAAAATATGGTTTTATATATGCATTGGTAACTAAATTATTATTATTATAAACTTTTCTTTCTATGCGGTTTTGGCCTCTTTTTCCTATTGGGTCATCTAATTTTGTATACAATATTTTAAAGGACATGTTGATGATCAGAGTTTATACATATCAAAATTAACTCCGTTTGTCTCAACTAAGATCGGTGTAACATCAGCGTTTTCAATTGTATATACAAAGCATGTACAATGTATAACGGAATACTTTCAAATCAAATCAAAGTTCATGAATACCTAATGGCGTTATAAAATTAATCTTTATGGCAAATAAAAAATAAAAACACAACAAAGTAGACATGGGAACCACTGACTTACAATAAAGTTATAAAAATATTACGCTACACAGCAGCTGCTAAGCTGGATTTGGTTAATTAGCTGCAGCGAATTCGCATTTTTTATGCAGAATGTTCACAAAACGCACAAAAAGTAAAAATTTACATAATTTTTGAAAACCTTAATATTTCATGATTATATATGCAGCCAATCAGAGCAAGTATAAATGTTATAATGCGATTTGGCGCGAAGAAGAGCTGACCGAGCAGAGTACCGCTTACGAAATACGATGCGAATTTAAAAAAAAAACTATAAAAAAACAAAAAAATATTAATTAGGGCAATATTTTTAATTTTCTATTTTTTTTCGGATTAGATAACTTTTCGATACTATGATATTATTAATAAAGATACCGTTAGTCTAAAATTTCATAGCATAATAAATTAGTCGTAAAACTGAACTACTAATAGTAGTGTTAACAATATACATCGATATAATGGGTGATCCAAGTAGAGGTACCTTCTTCAATTAGCCTTTTTTTGACAGATCACTCGTGAGTCGTGTCTTGAAGAGATTCAAGAGTTGACATTTTATCCAGAAACATCAACAGTTTGGTGTGGTTTGTGGGCCGGTGGAATCATCGGTTCTTATTTCTTCGAAAATGATACCGGTAAAAACGTAAACGTCAATGGCGACCGTTATCGAGCCCTTATAATCGACTATTTGATGACTGAATGATTGAAACTCGTCATCTCGGCGACATATGGTTTCAACATGATGGCGCGACTACCCACGCATCGCATCAATCAAAGGATTTATTGAGAGAACACTGCGGTAATCAGATAATTTCACGTTTTGGGTCGACTTATTGGCCACCAAGATCGTGTAATATCACACTGTTAGATTTCTTCCTGTGGGGATACTGTAGGTAAAGTTTAAAGCTTTTGCGGACAATCCCGTGTTGATTCAGGCCTTGGAGATCCGTGTTACCAATCGAAATGCTCGAATGTGTCATCAAAAATTGGACTTAATAGATGGACCATCTGAGTCGTAGCCGCGGCCTACATTTGAAAGAGATAATCTTCAAAAAATAAATGCCAACGAATGTTCTTTCGGATGATAATAAACATTCCCCATTAAATTTGAAGTTACTGTGTTTATCAGTAGGGAACCTTGAAATGGATCACCTTTTACATATATTATCCTGTTAGCGAATGACGAAAGAACCCACAACTTTTTCGCGCCGTTTTTCATTATTGGTATTTTTGAGAGATTTTTCTGCCATGGTCTGAAAATTTTCAAATGTACTATAATTGGAGTCGCCTCGTTTTTAAACAACCTCACTTAATCCGTGTTGGAGTTTTTGCCCTACAAAATGTTTGTTATATTAGCGAATGTTCTTTAGCCACTGACTTATTAGTGAACTCGGTTGTTTATACCATGAACAACGAAGTTTGTAACACCCAGAAGGAAGCATCGCAGACCTTATAATGCATATAAATATATACATAAATGGTCAGTACGTCGGGCCGAGTCGTCTGCCCGTCTGTAAATACGCGAACTAGTATCTTAGTTTTTGAGATATCGATCTGGAATTTTGCAAACGTCTCTTTCTCACCAAAAAGCGGTTCATTTGTAGGCACCGCCGATATCGGATCAGTATAGCATATAGCTGTCATACAAACTGAACAAACGGAATTAAGTTCTTGTATGGAAAACTTTTTTATTTGACGATATATCTTATCGAAATTTGGCTGGAGTTATTGTCTAAGGCAGTGGTGGAATTTAATAAGAAATTGTTCAGATCGGATCAGTATAGCATACCTATAGCTGCCATACAAACTAATGGATCAATTGTAATTAAAAGCTTAACGAATTTTGCATCAGTGTTAGAAACACTCTTAGCCACTAGTTTGCGAAAGTCAAGCGGGTGTTAAGTGCAAAATCTCCAGAAACGCTGCATGCTGTAAGCGACACCACTCGCATTTCATATAAATAAACAAGCAGCCAGTATTTTTTAAGTAAATTTATAAATATGTATGTACATATACAGTTGTATATATGTATGACCATACACACTTGTAAAATGTAATTTAATTTCTATTTTAATAAAAAGATAATTGAGCAGATTATTTTTATACGACACTTAACACGTTGAGTGCGTTTTAATTGAAATTTCTAACGAAATACGACAAAAGCTGAGATAACAACAACACACATACATATATACCACACATATACAAATATGGTATGTTATATACGCATGCGTATGTGTGCATGAGAAAGTGTGACACAGAAAACGCTGGCAATGACAACAGTCGTGCCACGATTATGAAGATGACAACGGCGACGCTTTATGTATGTATGTACATATGTGTGTGTGTGTTAGCCGTGAGCGGCTTGGCTTACAAACGCGCGCTTGTCATTTCCAGCTGACAAACAATCAGCTGACTGTGCGTAGTTGTGTTGGTAAAATTATTATTGTTGTTGTTACATTAAATTTGTTTGTTTACGCTACTTTCACTCGTGCTGTTGTTGTTTATTGTTCGTTTCCTATATCCGATTTTCATTTTGATGTACTCAACTCTTTATATCCGATTACGGCCTTTGTTTTGATTTCCAATTTTATATGCGAGACATATGTATGTACATATGTACAGCTGTATATGATACTGTGATGTTGTTAGCGAGCGTTTATAATTCGGGCACGACAACAATAATTTGTTACAAAAAGCTTACACATGTATGTACACATATGTCAGACATATGTATGTATATACACTTATAAGCACGAATTGATGAATGCAATTTTAAACGAGCGGCCACGCCTGCGCAGTGTCATAAATTAGTATATATTTATATTATATCTGTTAGTAATATATGATGTATGTATGTATATATGGATGTGGATAATGTTTGTTTGATTGAAAGTGAAATTTATGAGCAATTTTGTGCCATAAATTGTAACGAAATTTGAATCTAAAATTAAAAAAAATAAACAAAAAATTCAGTTAAGTTAAAACTTTTATATCAGAAATAATTGGCATCCATATTAAAACCGCAGAATTACAACAAAAAAATTATGGAAAAAGAAAAACATATTTTTTCAGCTTTACCAACTATATCTATGGATTTTTCTTATTTTGTGTAGATCAAGCAAAAATGTGTCTACCAGAACTTCCAGGACTGTCCCAAAAATTATGTCTCAACGGGTTCCTCATTAGCAAATTAAGAACATTTTAGTCAATTAACAGTCGAGTTCTAATCATTTAATATTTTTTTGGCAATATCTTTATGAAAATCTCTCCATGCAACACTGTGATGTTTCAGAGAAAATATGGTGGCAGAACTTAATGTTAAGCATTTAAAAACAAAAATCAAAAATCTTATTTATAACGCGATCGGAAACCATTATAGGGCAACACCAGCTCGTGTCACAGGAAAATACCATTTAAGGGGTTATATCCACTTCTGAAATTTAAAAAATCGGTTTACATATATG
Organism: Bactrocera tryoni; assembly: GCF_016617805.1. Taxonomy (NCBI): domain Eukaryota; kingdom Metazoa; phylum Arthropoda; class Insecta; order Diptera; family Tephritidae; genus Bactrocera; species Bactrocera tryoni. The sequence continues at coordinate 53,009,324 of NC_052502.1, read as the reverse complement.
AGTACAGTACATACAGGCTTTGTAATAGGACTGAGTCAATTTAAAAAATTTATTGAACCAATCGTTACAGTTATTCAAAAACTTTCAAAATGGGCTCCTTCTGCGACGATGTAGCGCTGCCATCGCGATTTCCAAACATTGAAGGCGTCACGGAAGGCATTCTCTGGAATAGCCTTGAGAGCAGAAGTGTATGCTGCTTGGATCCCCTCTGTGTCTCAAAAGGCTTGCCTTCCATCGGCCTTTTCAGGCAAGGAAACAAAAATATCCGATGGAACCACATCTGGGCTGTAGGGCGGCTGCGGAAGCGTGGCATGTCGGCCTTGGTTAGATAGCTGTTTACAAGAAAGGCGGTGTGAGCCGGGACGTTGTCGTGGTGTAACTTTCAATCAACTGCGATGTCTTGTCGGAGCCGATTGACCCTTCATTTGAGTCTCTTGAGGACTTTCACGTAAAACTTGGCGCCAACGGTTTGGCCAGGAGGAACAAATTCATGGTGGACGATGCCTTTGTTGTCAAAAAAGACAATGAGCATCGTTTTCACTTTGGATTTGCTCATTTTTCATTTTTTGAGCTATGAGACGCCGGCGTGTGCCACTCGGAAGATTGCTTCTTTGTCTCGGGATCGTACTCAAAGATCAGTAATTCGTCACCTGCGATTAGGTTATTCAAAAATCGGGCTTCACTTTCAAACATGTTCAAATTTTTTTGCCACACTTCCACTCGCCGCAATTCCTGGACATCTGCTCTAACGGACGCTGCATTTTCGGCTTGCAGCACTCACTGCAACACGTCACGCGAAAATGTTTGTCCTGACTCTCCAGATGCTCGGAGACAATTGACTAGCCGCTCGTTCGTTAGCTAGGAATGCCCTCAACCGAATCCAGTCGGTACGCGCACGATTCGAAGTACAGTCGCGGCAGAAGAAAGTCAGTCCTATTACTTACCGGAGAATATTCTTCCGATTTATGCTTTCGGAGATAGGAGCTTACACACTATGAATTTCTCCTACAATTCGGTTTTCGAAAGATCAGAAAATTGATTCTGTGGAAACATACGAGGCCTTAAGGGAGTGCTTGGAGACAGTTTGGAGTCTAATTATCAAGATTTTATGAAAATATAGAGCTCAACACGTTTTTTAGGTTTTTTTACGAGATTAAAAAATATTTGTATAGCTCTATATAATCTAACGGTATAAGCATTCCTCTATATAATAAGTATAGCTTGTAATAACTTTGTTCGGTTAGTTTATTGCTCACCGATTGTCACAAGCTTTTTGTATTCGGACATAAAAACTTTTCGAATACTACAAGTTTTTCTCACATGCATACCTCTATTAATTGCTATGCTCTGCTAAGCGCGGCTTAAATTTTAAAACGACGAGCTGGTAAAACGGTTTAGTGTCATTTGCATATATAACTGCATTTACAACACTTTAATGCGAGAAAGCGAAGCGTTTTTTTAGAGTTTGGTAAAAAATAAACGCGGACACATTTTAATAGAGATGTAAGAGACTCGCACACAATATTTTAGTACATTTTCCCCGCCCCGCTCGCGAGTAACGACAGCTTGGCAAAAGCAATTGGCTGCAAGACTTAAGCACTTTTTTCCACATTAAAGTGACAAGCCATCAAATAAACTGAGTCAAGCCTCAAGTTGACAGCTCAGGTAGGTAGGACGGCCAAGCGCGGCACAAGCTTGACGCTGGCGTTTCGTGCCGGCGTTGCGGTGAAACAGCTGAGTGCGAACCGTTGAAGCGCCGAGTAACCGACAAACCCCCAACTGTCAGCTGGGCACTTTCTAAATTGACAAGTAAATTTAAGGCATGCATTAAAATGTTTAAAACTTTGGGAGCGCGGTAACAAAATAAAACAAAAAAACTCAAATAAAGCATAAAAGCAACGCTACAAAATAACGTTATGTGAAATGCGGTGGTTGGGAAGGTGGTTTGCTGCATTTACAGTTATATTTTCTTACTCTTTTTATGTGTTTTACATTGTCAGCCGTCATCGCAAATATATATGTGTGTGTATGTTTGCAGCTGTCAACGGTTAAATTGTCATTTTTTACAGTTCGTTTAGCTTGACTTTTTATGCGCTTTTGTGGCAATGCAATATTTCGTTTTAGTTTTTATTATTTCCCTCGCTTCAGTTCATTTTGTTTCGCTTTGCTTTGCTGCTTTTTATTTTTCTACAGTGACTTTAAAAAGTTCGCACATTTTTATATGAGTACAGTAGTGTGAAATATTTTACTGACGCTACATAATGCGGCTGATCTAAACTTTCTATAGATGGAGACATCAAAGACTTACGCCTGAACAAAATTCAACTTTGTTATGAAAAAACACTTTTGGTAAAGAATATGTTCGTGAAACGGTCAATTTGTGTTCAACATAATTGGCCTACTGAACGTGCCATTCGCAACTCCATTACTCATCTTGCGATCCAGCTTTCATTCTTGGATAATATTCGACCGAATGGACCACGTCCAGCACGCAGGGAAGAAAATATAGCAATCGTAGCTGAGAGTGTACACGAAGACCGTGGAGAGTCGAATCGGTGACGTTCGCAACAACTCGGACTGACGTATGGTACCACTTTTCGACATCCGACGTTTTCGAGACAAATTCGGTTCAACGATGAAGCACATTTCTGGCTCAATGGTTATGAAAACAAGCAAATATGCCACATTTGGGATGAAGAGCAACCTGAAGATATTCAAGAGCTGCCATTTTATCCATAAAAAATGTCACCACACATCGCATCAATCAATTGATTCGATTTGGGCCGGTCGATGTGCTACCAAGATCGTGTGATATCATACCGTTCGACTTCTTCCTGTGGGAATATGTAAAGTCTAAAGTCTGTACGGACAATCCCCCTTCAATTCAGACCTTGGAGCAAAACATCACGTATATCATCCACCAGAAACCGCTACAAAAGGCTGGAACGAGTCATCAAAAATTGAACTCAACGGATAGACCATAGACGTAGTTGCGGCCAAAATTTGAAAAAGATTATCTTCGATCATAAGCTAACATCACATCTAAGAAGGTCGAGTAAAGATTTTAAGTTGATCAGTTGGAATATGGACTGCGCAGCACAGTAACAGAGGAAGATGTTACAGGGCGCGGAATTTTTCGTGAAAATTAAATGCACTTTCTCAGTCATATCATTAGAACGTATGTGAGATGTCAACTGCATACAGTTAGCTTGATTCTTTCTATTTTAATCTATATAACCATCAGAGAATAAATCCGGTGAAAATCTTGCTCGGTAACGAAGTAAAGTATTTGCACTATTAGTTATTTAAACAAGTTACAGGGAAAGATCATTGAGATATAATGAAAAAATTTAGATACTTCAAACTTAGTATGTTGCACTGAAAAGTTCAGACGGCGATGCGTTTTACAAACCAAAACTCCGAGCTAACCCTCGCCTGAGCCTTATCTGTAGGACCTTCTCGAAAAAATTATTATTTTTTCTGTAGCTGAAAAAAATTTAAAATTGTCTACACATAGGCGGCATGCTCTCTGAAACACTGATTAGTCACTGCACAGAGTGGTATGGTTGAAACGATACGGTGGACATTGCCCTTAAGTTGTCACTTGAAGTTATAGAATTTGTGTAAAATGTTGAACAATAAGAGGCGCCATCTCGAGTGCTTTTTAGAGTGCTTATTTATTTGGGAGTTGAATAATTAGTTGGTTACTAGGAATGACTAATGAAAAATATGAACGCGATTTTCGTATAAGATAATAAATTTGTCAACCTCAACTGTATTTCAGTCTCTTTATTTTAAGTCATTTCATAATCATATTCCAAGGTCATGAATCATGGTTTAGTTTCAGCAATGTTGTACTTCATTATATTTTGATTATCTTACATAATTATGTTTATTTACAAAAGTAATAATAATCAGAACACTCATATAAGATAAAATGTGTATCATATCTCCCTTTAGACAAAGACACCTTAGGCAAAGTGCCATAAAAATGCGAACTTCCTTCTGCATTAAGCATTTGGCTCAAAAAAACCTGGGCCCTCCTACAAAGTAAACACAATACAAACAATTCTACTAATATCTCTTATCATTTGGAAGCATTTGTGTCGTCGAGATGTAAACATGCGCAATATTTTTTCGATTTTGTTGTTGCACAGATGATTAACGCATAATTTATTTGTATTTACACAATTTTATGACTTTATGATAGGCCTAGAAAATTCAGCTTTGCTTTTATTTGTTCGTTGATAAATGGGGGAACAACTGCATTATCAATTGCGAGTATATAAAAATTGTGAATAAGATTTTTACGACTTCACTTCCTATACATACAATGTATTACACACATACATTGATAACAGCGCCTCCGTGGCGTCTCTAAACTGTTTTTATTGCAAAAATGAAATCAAAAGACCATAAATTGTGTCACCACTCACCCAAATAGATATCGCTGTATTTATTTACAGGTGTCTTAAGATATCTTCAAATGCTGTAAAGAAACGAAAAGAAAATTTTAGTGTTAGTTGGATTTTAGAAACTACTTTTCATATAATTTATAATTTTTGAGTTTTAATTTTTTAAGAATTTGTTGGGCAAAAATTTGCTTTGCTTTATTGTTTGGTATACTGTCTTACTAAGTATTATTTTCGCTTCAAAAAAATTAGTAAAGTAATATAATGATTACTTATGAATTATTTAATTGTTTTTGTTTTGCGATTGATTTTTATATTTTCTGAGTAAGTGGAAATAAGGTTTCTTCTTTAATATTTGAAATTAAAAGAAATTGCATTGTGGTTGGAACATAAAAAGGCAAGTTAACACCAAGATATGTTTGTACAAGTTTGTGCGAGCCGATGGAAATTAGAGGATCGGCGTGGCACCGCCCACTTTTTAGCTAAAATCACATATGTCGGGACCCGCTGGACCGATTTCAACCAAATCCGGTGCGTGTTATTCTTTTGTTACAGTGTAAAAATCGGCGAAAACGATAAGTCGCCAACATCTCCGCGCGATTATTTTTTGCAATTTTCTACGTGGATTAAGACACCAAGAGCGCATAGAAGAACTTAATTCAATTTTCGCCGATGAAGCTCCTTCTATCACCATTATTTATCGATGGTATGGTGAATCCAATCTAGGTCGTAGATCACTCCAAGACAAATTTTGTAAAAAAATTTGTTCACGTTGGACCCCACATAATTTGTCTAACGCTCAAAAAAATGCTCGTGTCGATTGGTCGACAAAAATGTTACAAAATACGACAGCGGTGCTTCGAAACACCTACTATATATGCATCGTGAAATATGATGAATCATCGATTTATGATCATATAGAATGAGCCCGAAAGTAAAAAGAAGTCAATTTCAAAATGAACCAAATCCAACAAAAGCTGTTTACGTAAGAAGCACTTTCAAGCAAATGGTTGCCTGTTTTTTTGGAAAAACTGGACATGTCGCAACCATATCACTGTAACAACGCAGAATAGTAAATTTTGAGTGGTATACAATAATTTGTTTCCAGTTGTCTTTCAAAGAACCACCAGGAAAACCAACCGCCTAAGGCGTATCCCCTCTTCTCCACGACAATGCAAGTTCTCACACATCGACTGAAATAACTGCATTTTTGAGCACTCTAACCTTCAATTTGATAAGTCTTCCACCGTATAGTCTGACTTCGCACCAACTGACTTCTCTTTATTTCTTTAAGTACAAAATAAACTAAGAGGCCAACGTTTTTGGAAGGGCATGGAAAGGCATGTTTAGGAGATACCTCAATCAGAGTGCCAAAATAACTTGAACAATTGTTTTAAATGCATGCAAAAGTGTATAGGTCTTAATGGAGAATGTTTAGAGAAACAATAAAGCGATTTTTGATGCTTAATATTACTTTTTATTCTATAATCCCGACATAAAAAAGGCAACATGCGTATGAGTATTAAGGAATTTCCTAAATACTGAACGAAATTTTCACAACAATATAGTTTTTTGTAGTTAGAAGATCTTATTTCGATTACTCTATATTCTCAGATATTATCCAATAATTTGACAGCTTTATTATATATCTATAAATGTATGATTTGTTGATAATATCTACTTATACGGCAGTTAATTGTATCAGAATTCATTTAAGCGAGTATTCTGGTTGAAAGCCCGAATTTTAGGTATTTTTTTGACGCGAAAAAAAAAATCAAAAATTATTTTGACTATCCATATTTTTACATGCTTTTTATTGATATTCTAGGAATACAAAACATATATAATATAAGAAAAAAAATTAAATTTAAAAAAACTGCAGTTCGGCGAGGTAGAGACTGATGAAACAATGGCTTGTCCTGATGTAATAATGGATATAAATCCTTCCCATGACCTAAAATGAAAATTTATGCGAAATCTGTGAAGAGTAAAAGTGTAGTTATCGCACTACGAAACGTTTTTGAAAAAAAAAATTTACAAAATTGTGGAGGTTTGAAAAAAAAGTTTCGTATTTTCCCAGTTTTTTTGCGGTTCGGAATTTTTTAAAAATACAAAAAAAAAATCTTTCGAAAGCTCTTCGTAGTGCGATACTACTATAATGTATAAGAAAGCTCTGTGTAAAATTTCATGTGAATCGGTTGAGTAAAACTTGAGATATAGAGAGAGATAGAAACGGTGTGCATGTTCTAGAAAAGTAGTTATGCGAAAAACGGATTTAAAGTTTGAGAATTAGTCGCGCGCAGTCGGAGTCGGAGTCACAAAATGAGCTGCAACTCGGAAAATAATTTGAATTTCGAAAAATCCTCTTAGGAACATTTTCTTGAAGGGTTATACTATAAAAATATGCAAAAAATCGATTTTTTCGAATTTCTAAATCAGAATACCCACTTAAATTTTAAAAGCTCTCGATAAAACTTTAGATTACGAAGCAAAAGGCACAGTTTTTAATGGCTGTCCAAATTCGTATGCTACAGTTGAGAAATATTTTTTACACCCATTAAATTGGCCAACTGTAGAGGGAACATGTTCTAACTTTTGTATTTTATTCAAGGATTTTAAGAGCTGTCAAAGGTACGAGTATAGTTGAATAATATGTCTGTTATACCGTTTGTTATTTTAATTAGTGACCCTTCATTATCTAAAGCCATCTGAATCTCAATAAAATGTAGACTTAATAGTTTAAAGGTTAAACCAGATTTAGTTGTGCAAAGCATCGATCATTCCTAATTAATTTTTAAACGATTAATCTTCCGCTTATGCTGCTTAAGGTTTTTGCTGAACTGCCTTCGACGCCTAATTGTTGTCATAAATATACTAAGAAATACTTATAAAAACTCAAACAGCCAATAATTCATTCATAATTCGTTACACCTGCCAGATGTATTCTCCATTATGGCGCCTCTTCTAGCACAGCTCCTTTGAACACTAAAAAATTACATCATTTTGCCAATTATTAATGTTTATTTTATGCGAAATCTACAAAACAAAACAGAAAATGAAACTGAAAACAAATTAGGCAACAAATTACAAGGAGCTCAAGAACAAGCTGTGGGGCAAGAAAATAATAATCATAAATCACAATTATGCGCTATTTTGTATTAATTAGACACACATTATTTAGCGAATATAATCTTCAAAATTTTAAGCTGTTGAGCACATACGAAAGAACAATGCGTGAAGCAGCCCAAGCAAATTATTGTAATTTTTTAATGTAAATCTCTGTGGCGAAGAAATCGTACTATACGTGCGACTTAATGAAAAATGGCGAAAAGAGCATTGACATGTGCGTCCTTGACGCCTAAAACTTTGCTATATATTTTCGAACTTTCTAGTAGGTGCAGCATCGGAAGCAGCGTAAGCTTTCAATTGATCTAGAGCAGTGACAATAAACTATACCGCAGGTGACGCCATTTTGTGCACTAATATCAAATATTCCTGCCAGAAGTGTTTACAGATTTTGGAATGGAGAACCCTTGAGAGTTCAAAACGCGCATGCTATATAGTGTAGTAATATACCCAACTTTTTCGGGTTTCCAAAAGTGATCGTGTGCCAAAGAGCGATTATACTACTACTATACTTGCTAGCAGTTTTGTTATCGACAGTAAGAAAAGTTTCAAAATAAGTGCTCTTTTCTAATTCTTCATTTTCTTGTTTTGAAACTGCTTCTATTTGGCCTGTGGGTCTAGGTCTTATTGAAGCCTAAGTTGGCTTGATGAGATCTGGGTAGAGTAGAAGTATTTCAAAAGTCTCTCTTAGCAAAAATATCGCCAGTACTATTCAAAATCAATATAAGTTTTTGAATAAATGATTTTTAACTTTTAGAATATTTTTCCTTTCATTCAAAAAATATGCAAATAATTCCTCAGTTTTTACTTGACTGTACTAACATGACTTCACTGTTCATATTTTGTCTACTAAAAGTTGTAGAATTTGTGTTGAATACAAAGTGTTTCTAACTCGAAGAGCTGAAAGACTCGTCGAAGGACAAAGTTGCAGACCTATTACTGGCTTCTTATTGTTCTTTTTCACAAAGTCGCGTATTTTGTAGAAAGGTTATTGCGTATCTTCACGCTCTTTCTAGGCGACTTCACTTGGACTTAAACGCTATCAATCAACGCTGCTGGAACATGCCAAGCCAAGTGACAGTTGATGGTTGGCCTGTCTGCGTATGAGCGAGAATGGGTGAGCCCGAGGGATGGTACCTAAAAATTATGGTAAACACGTACAACTGCAGAGTATTTAGGAAAATTTACATATCCATATGAGCAGAAATTTTCATATATGCCTACATATATATAAGAGTATATATGTATGTATATGTATATATTTGCTAGAAGGTATGTGCCATTGCTACCACGGTAGCTGCTCCTAAGCATTCTAATTAGTTCTCTTGTGTTTCGAGGCTATATCCGCTCAATAATTACTAGCATTTGCGGCTTAAGCAAATAAATCAACCCATCACCGTGTGGTTATATACATACTTACGTTTATATTGTATACAAATACATATAAAAATAACTATGTTTCATAGATATTTAAGCAGTCAAAGCAACTACTAATATATGCACATATGTACAATTACTTAGCGTACAAATATACTTACAAGTAATTATGTGAATCCTATTTTATTGTTGATTCCAAAGCTATAGACTTTTCTTGGAATCAGCATGAGCACTGTAGTTGTAAATTCTGTGGTTGCGGATAATTGTGAAATTGCAAAGTTTAAATACGTATACAATTATTTTACACATTGTAAGGCTTATTAGTACAGTAGCGATTTGATAATGTGAACTAAAATTGGAAAAAGTTTCGAGTAAAATCGATGTATATACTCGTATTAGAAATAAAGTAATACTGCGGGAGATAAAATGTGTGATCTTCGAAACAAATAATGAGATTATCGAACAAATGCTCACATAAACCCTCTGTCATAGAAACTCATTGCAAATGTTGCCGATCAGAATTTTTTGCATACAGTCTATTCTCCCCAAGAAGCTTCCATACAAACTGAACGATCGGAAATCAATTTCTTTTAAATATTCTTTTGTATTAGTAAAGGGTATTATAGCCTCATAGTAATCAAAGTTAACGAGTTTTCTGGATTTTACCACTAATTATGCTGATTGAACTCCGTAGCTGAAATATTTAGTTTTAAGCCTTGACACCTTGTTTTACAAACAATTAGACCAGGCAGAAACCTTTGAAAATTGTAAAAAGTGAAACAAGTTCATAGTAGGTTGAAACTTACTCACAATAAATAGAAAAAATTCCTTTGTTTAATATTTTTAACATTTACTACGAAGAAATGTATTTGTATGGGTAAGAAAAAAATATTTTTTTGTTATGAAAATTACTTTAAATAAGAATAATAATATTTTTTTAAAATGAACAAATATTTAAAAAATTCGTTCAACAAGAAAATAAAAAGAAAAAATATTTTTAAGTACATTAAAGGAAAAAATTAAGCAGGACAAAAAAACTATAATAATGCTGAAGAAAATATCATTAAGCAGAAAAAAATAATAATAATATTTTATTCACTAAAACAAATAATATATTTTTTTGTAAATATTTTAAAATAGTTTATTAACAATAAAAAACAAGAAAAAACGTTAACTTCGACTGCACCGGAGCTAATATACCCTTCATAGGTGCATTTCTTTCAGTAACTATGTGTTCAGTTTGTATGGAAGCTATATGCTATAGTAATCCGATCTGAATAATTTTTTCGGAGATTACATTGTTGCTTTAGAAAATAATCTATACCAAATTTGGTGAAGATACATTGTCAAATGTGAAAGTTTTCCATACAAGAACTTGATTCCGATCGTTCAGTTTGTATGGCAGCTATATGTTATAGTGGTCCGACATCGGCCGTTCCGACAAATGAGCAGCTTCTTGAGGAGAAAATGACGCTTGCAAAATTTCAAAAGGATATCTTAAAAACTGAGGGACTAGTTCGTATATATGTATACAGAAGGACAGACGGACGGACGAACAGACAGACAGACGGACATGGTTAAATCGACTCACCTCAACATACTGATCATTTATATATACTTTATATGGTCTCTGATGCTTCTTTCTGGGTGTTACAAACATCGTGACAAACTTAATATACCCTGTTCAGGGTATAAAAATATTTTCTGGTGATCGAGAGAGTGTTAGCTTATGGTTTGAATTTACAGCTTCTGTTGCTTCTTTTTTTTGGTGTGGAGGTTTCGCTACATTATTTCCTTAAGTGAAAAAGTATGGTTTATGTTATTCAAAGGCAATCCGAAGCAACAGATTTCCAGTGTTAATCCTAAGCTATAGTAAAAACTTTACTTATGGCATATACCTACGTATGTACTTAGTCTATAAATTAGCCAGAGCTAAATTATCAACAAAAATCATGCTTTTAAGAAAAGCATGAATGACAAAAAAGTCTATAAAATTTTTCCAAAGTTAGTAATTTAGATTATAATATAAAATTGCTGATAAAAAATAATAATTTTTTATTTATTCATTGGCACGTGGCTATTTGTGACAGTACGCCCACAATTTATAAATATTTTTGCAAACACATGTTCGTAGTTAGACAAATAATTAAATAGACATATAATTTAAATGTACAACGGTACATATTTGGATATGCACATAAATAAATTTATTATTTCACGCAATTCGTGGCGACTAGAAATGTCTTTCATTCAATTTTCTTAAATTGACATACACCAATTAATGTCAATTGACATTTTTTAACGGCATAGTTTCGCATTCAATTGGATAATTTATATGACGCGCGTTTTTAGTTTGAATCAGACGGAAAAAAGGAAAAAATTCGTACGAATTTCAGAACCGCCGACAAGTCGGGGCTTTATGCAATTAACAGACTTTTTGCAAAAAAAAAAAAAACAATAATGTAAAAACACAAAAAGCAATAAATAAGCAAATATTAATGTCGGAATGCAATTAATTTGAGGTTTTTTGTTAAAAGTAATTTTTAATATATGGTATTTTTTAATATTTGGTAACATATACATATGTTTTAGAACAATAGTAGGTAACTGGTAGCTTGTTGAGAGACTGGAGATTATTATGCCAACTTAGTGTACCCTTTTCAGCAACAATTCTACTATAAAATTATTGATCCGATATTACTATTTTTCAATAATTGTCTAGACTTCTGGTGTCGAGTCGGTGATGGCGAAAAATAGTTCATTTGAGTTGGTTAAGACACTTTATCAAGGAGTGAAACGAAGTGCTTACGGTTACCTAAGAAGATAACGAACCCATTACTGACTATTTTATTATTATCATCACAGTTTCTGAATAATTATACATGTAGTGTCTCTATTATTTATGTAGGCCTATGTTATTTCTGCCCCCTGGTCTATATCAATGCCACGTCAGTTTTGTCTCATCATAAACATTTTTCGCATTAAGTTAGTTGACAGTGGTTAAGTTGTTTTAAATGATTGAAACCCAGTGAGTCATTGGTAGGCGGTGTTTCCCCTACTTGAAATAAAGAGAAACGAATCAAGTTATAGATTTTATGATTATTGTTAATATTTATAACATTTTATATTAATGATTGACAGATATTGATAGCTATATTTATTATGTTGATATTCAATTATTTTGTTTACAAAAGTCAAATATTACTAAAAAGAACTTATTATCGTCACTAAGAGAGACCAAAAAATGAGTCATAATTATATATAAATTATAAAGCTTGTATAGCAAATTATATAATCAATACTAGTTTTTGTAACCGTTTCGCAAAAGAACACTCAACTCGGGTACAATTTTGAAAACAATATGCTAAAAACGCTTAAGTAGCCGGACCACTGCAGTATATTTCAAGCTTCTACAGGGTGCCAGGCTACAAAGGCATCGAGGGCAATGAAATATTGGACGAGATTGCCAAGAATGGTGTGTAGCTAACACCCGATCAACATTGGAAAACCCATGCATTGTCTATACGACGATCTGGACAGAAGCATGGTAAAGAAAATCAAAACCCGATGGAACGAGCGATCAGGAATACTAACTGGTTAATGTCTGGTGGCGACACACGCCCGCAGAGTGAGGCTGACAGAGCGAGAAGACTGTATAAAATGTCTAGAGCAAAGCACCAGAAAAACAATGGAGCATCTTCTGTGTACTTGTCCCGCATTGGCAAGACTACGCTGTAAACGTCTGAGGTCCCCACGGTAGGATACAATGGAGGAGGTATCGATAGGTATCTGCTCATCAGTCCCTGAGTTTTTGAGATATCGATCTGATATTGTGCAGATGTTTTATACTCTCCAAGTCATTCATCATTCATCATTTGTCGGAATAGCTCATATCGCATCGCTGCAGCATGTAGCTGTCATACAAACTGAACGGTCGAAATCAATTGCTTATATGGATATCTTTTGTATTTGAGCATATATCTTCACAAAATTTGAAATGGCTGATTTTTTAAGACATCTGTGCAATCTCTGAAGAAATCGTTGTGATCGAAGCACTATGCTATACTGCCATACAAACTGAACAGTCGGCACGAGGTGTTTATATGGAAAAGGTTTTCATTTGACAAGATATCTTCACGAAATTTGGCATGGTTTATTACACAAGTAAGCAGTGAAATCGCTGAAGAAATTGTTCAGATCGGAACACTATAGCATATAGCTGCCATACAAACTGAACGAACCAAATGAAGTTCTTGTATGGAAAATTTTTTCATCGGACGTGGTATCTTCACAAAATTAGCTTAAATTATTACATAAGACATCTCTATATTTTCCGAAGAAATTGTTCAGATCGCATCAGTATATCATATACCTGCCATACAAACTGACCATTCGAAGTCAGAATACAGATCTTTTTATACTCTTATATGCTATAAGAATGCACCTGGGAAGGCTATTATAGCTACGGTGCAGTCGAAGTAAACGATTTTTCTCATTTTTAGATTTTTTAAGACTTAACTATTTTTTTAACCGAAACTTTAACCAGAAGTTTAACCAAAATTGGCAGTCAGATCTCAAGTTAGCAAATTTTTGGAAAGGCCTCTATTTGTTCTTGTTCGCGTAATTTACTATGATACAGGAATAAAAAATTAAATTGTTGCACACTAATTAAAAACAAAAACTACGAAAGATCATCTGATAAGTTAAAAGACTCCCCAAGCCGGCACGCCGCCTTGGGAACGGAAAGACAATGTGGCAACAATTGAAAGCGAATAACAGAAGTTTGCAGCGCTTTATGCCAACATGTGTGGATTCAAATAGCAAAAATATATACATGCATATAAATATATATACATACATATATGTAAATATGTCTTTTGTGTGCATATAAGCGCCGTTGGTTCAAGTGGCTTTGCCGCCTCACCCCAACCCCAAGCGAGCGCGCAGTGCAATAATTCGTTCCAGACATTCGCAGCGCATTGTCAGCAAGCGTGTATCTTTTGCTTTTGCTTTTGCCTTTGCAATGCTACGACTCGAGTGGCTTTTTATTTCGTTATATTTCGCTTTACTTGCATTTTCTTTTGTTACAATTTCAATTGTTCAGCGACGATTTTCCTTTCACTAAATGATATATGAAAACAAACTGTAGAAAAAGGCGAAAAGCAGACCAGAGTGTGGTACAGGGGGGGCTGTGGGGAGGCGCGTCTCGAATGAAATCGAAATCAAATTGAAGTAAAAACAAAATAAAAGTAAAATCAAACACACACACATACGTACATATACATATATACGTATACATACAAGTGATTTAACGAAGACAACAGATGGAAGAGATTAGTAGAACACAGTGGGGCACAATAACGAAAGCAAAAAACAACAAAACAATGCGCGACTTAACGGCTAAATGCCCCAGTGACTGGCTGTCAGCAGTGCACTTTGTGCAATATACGGCTATGTATGTGTGTGACCAGCGATAAATGTTGCAAGAGCCATCTGGGGAGCAGATCTGCTCGCAAAAGAGGGCTTGCAACTGGCGGCCAGGGCACTTGCACAATGACCGCAGCGCTAAATTGAAAATAGATTAGTAAACACGAAAAGTCAACGTCCGCTTACACTACCAGCCATAAGCATAGTGCGAAACACGATCTGCACACTCGCACTTACTATAAATATATTATTTTAAATCTGCTGCATATATGTACATATGTATGTATGTGCATATATTATTCATTGGCTGTACGCTTGCGAGCGGAAATTGTGCTTTTCTATAACAGATATGACCAACAAGTGCGACGGCTGCCCGGTCGTTGGGTTTATTTTTGAAAATGTGCAACTACTCGCTGGTGGCCGCATGACCGCACGCGGGAATGTAGGCCGAATCGGTTGCCACATATCTTAGAGGAAGCGTAGCATTAGTTTAAGGCACAAAAACTAACGATTCGTGGCGATAAATAATGACAATATTATGAAAATGCGAGTAATAAATAATTAAAGGAAACAAAATATCGCACGCGAATTTTTTAAGAAATTTAATTTTGTAGTATTAGTGTCGGGCACAAAGAAGCGATAAATAATGACTTATTAAAATACAAGTAGTAAAGAATTAGAAAAAAATTATCGCATGATAGTTTTTTTAAGAAATTTTTATTTTTAGTAGAATTAATTTTAGGCAAAAAAACTAACGATTTTAAGCGATTGATAATGACAATATTTTGAAAATACAAGTGGTAAACCGTTAGAAAAAAATAATTGCATGCGAGTTTTTTAAGAAAATTTATTTTTGAATTTCAATAATTTTGAATATTACAAAAAACTGCAACGAACACAAATTTTCCACGCAAAAAAATATATATCGCATGTTAGTTTTTGAAGAAAATATATTTTCAATAAGTGTGAAAATTACAAAAACTTGAAAGTAACACAAATTTTCAACTTCACAAAAAAATATCGCTTGCGGTTTTTCAATATACATATGTATATAATATTTGTAGTTCATTTGAAACCATTTTGTTTTTTTAAATTAAATTCATTGTTTTATTTCTATGCATTCAAGCTCTGATACTCACTCATACTCAACTTCATAATACTCACTCATACTCTACTCATATTTATAATACCTATTCATATTCATACTCAATCGCATATTATTGATCGTAATTTATACTTAGACTGGGTACATACTCATTACTATTTCTATACCATTAATATTTATATTCACTATATTTATCTTCACTCCTATATAATTTATACTTATTGATATTCCTTTATACTCAGATATTCTACTACTCATAAATAAATTGTTACTCTTCATTACTTATTCCTTAACTTTACTCATAACCATCAATTTTTGAGTAGTTGTTCAACAAAATTGATTGATACTCACTCGTATTGATTTTTAAATAATTTTTACTCATAATTATTTGATACTCATTCATACTCATACTTTCACTCGGAGTATATACTTGTGACTTTTAATAAATTATGGTAAATAAATTTATAACTTTCATTCAGAA
This sequence comes from Bactrocera tryoni, assembly GCF_016617805.1. NCBI lineage: Eukaryota > Metazoa > Arthropoda > Insecta > Diptera > Tephritidae > Bactrocera > Bactrocera tryoni. Next base: position 52,993,396 of record NC_052502.1, on the reverse strand, counting down.
CTTTTCTTAATATTAAGACTCATTCTCATTCTAAATACTCATTCATACTTAAATCCGTTAATAATCTTATTCACTCATATTGACATTCTTTCAGAAATTAGATTTGCTCATGATTGCTTGATACGCATTAATACTCATACTCATTCTAAGGACTCATTTATACTCAAATCCATTCATAATCTTATTCACTCTTATGGATCTTACTTCATAAATAATTTTTGCTCAAGGTTGTTTGATACTCATATTGATTCATTTTCATATTGAGTATTTAATATTCATACTCATCTATTTTACGACTGTGGTATGAGTTTCGATTTTTGACCATCCTATACTCACTTTCGCAATGTATGCGTGAAGTATTTACCCACAAGGTCTTATCATCATCTGGATCACGATTGCTGCATTTCTATGATTAATTGCATTCACACTATTATTGCTGTTGTTGTTTATTAATTCTGTTGCCTATATCTTACTCAATTTGTAAGTATAAATGCCATGTGTAGTAATAAATCTGTGTAGTAATAAATCTTATTGGCTGCAAGGTCAGACGCTCAGCAGTTGCATAACAAAGTTATGGTAAACGCTGCAATTGCAATTCGTTGAATAATTAAATGCACTGCAGGTGACTCAAAGTTTCGGAATTCAAAATGCCAAGATGATTTGGCTATATTCGATTTGAAAAAACTGAGAAAATAGCATATGAGAAGAATAGGCATGACTCTTGTAAACTGGTTGGATAAAGCGGGTATATGAAAGTCATTAAGTTCTTATATGAATCATACTGGATCTTATATGTACTTATATAACCTAGCAAATTTTCCACAAGTCACGAATACCGAAACTTTAATGAAAATCTCCAATAGCGCTCATGGATAACTAACTAGTAATTTAACCAATAGTTCGATTGCAGGGTAACTAGGCAATAATTCGACTATGTCACGACCTAAGGAAATTGTTGGAAGTGTAGTTCGCTTACCTTTGTCAATAATGGATCTTATATATCACTTAGAAAGTCACGACTACCGAAGCTTCAATGCATTGAAAGCACTATGATGGAAACTAGCACATAAAGAGGTACACAAGAGTTTCAGATAGACACGAGTCAATTCGGACTTAAGAAATTCATAGAAACTGTAACAGAAATCTCGGTTAGTGCTTATGGATATTTAACCAGTAATTTAACCGATAGTTGGATTGGATTGGTAATTTAGGCAATAATTCGACTATGGCGCGACCTAGTGGAAATTTTTTGTAAGTGTAGTTCGCTTTCCCTTGTCAAAATATAGTTTCAATTCGACTAAATCGAAGAATAATTTTGATTTTTTAAAAGATATTTGTTACAGAAGTTTTCAAGAAGAAACCGCTGCGACTTGGGCACCCATTTTGCTGCTTTCAGTGGTAGGAAATGCGCCAAAAACAGCAACAACAAAAACAAATGCCGACTAACTTGAGCTGAGCCAGCGCTTCAAATGCCGCTTGACAACAGCTTACAAAGCAAATAATCAAATTAAATTGTGAAGAAATAGAATTTGTCTCATTTTCAGCTTTCGTTTGGGTTTCATATTTATTTGTGCAATAAAAGGCGAGCCGCAAATGGGTTCCCTTATGCATATACACACACACACATATATACACTCACGATCATACAATGTAATGAAGTGAAATTTTAGTAGACCGCAGCGTGTTGCAGTCAGCAAATATGCAATCGACTCGCCTTAAGCGTTTGCAAACTGTGAAAAACAGCAACAATAACAAATAATGAAAGGTTTACAAGCGTGTGTTTATTTACTTAAGCCTCTTCAAGCTTAAGGGCTCATGGCGTGGCGACTGGCGAGTTAAGTGTACAATTTTTCATGGTCAATCGACTGAAAGAAGTGATTTCGGAGTGATCTAAGGACAGGCAATAAGTAAAGTTCAGTACTCGAAAGTGATTTTTTCAATACGTACAGTGTTTAAATAAGGCGTATACAGAGAGTTTATTGTTGATCTGAATGTGCATATGTATGTAGTATATTTATCCGACTTTTGGTTTCAAATACTATTCATCAGATCTATTTACTATACATATCACTTGTTTGATGTACTGTTCACAGAGCAATAACAGCAATAATAGCAATAACGAGCAATTAAATGAACTGCCTGAGTTAGTAGAGTACCTTTAAAAATTTTATCAAAGAATCTTACAGAGACAGCAAGAGAGCAGAGAGTGAGCACAAGAACTGATAAAATATGATCTTTGAATACACATCAGTCCAGTCTCTAGGCAAATATAATATACCCACTCAAAACTGGTCCAAAATTAACAAACCAATAATATTTCAGCTTCTAAAAATATCAAGAAGTAGTCCATATCACGGAACGTAGATCATTCTTATGTTCTTACTCTAGTTTTTAGGCGGTAAATTTAAATAAACGCTGAGTGCTTCTGCTATTAACCTCATGCCTAATTTTCTCCTGATGATAAAAACATTTTTGCTAATGATTTCCCTAAATTCACTCTCTAAATAGTCAGTAGCGGTTTGAGTTCCGCAATCGCTCTTTATATATATGTCTCTAAGACAGGGTCGATCAATGGTTTCTCAATTACTAATTGTATTATTGGGTAATCAAAAAAATCTTTTCGTATTTCTAATCAAACTTCAACTTATTTTTTTTTGTATTTATACTTATACTGATTCTTTATATTTATATTTATACTTAACTGACCGTCTCCGCAAATTTCACAAATTTCATTGGTGGCATGCTTCCATTTTTTATACAAAAATTTCAAAATATAGCAAATTTCTTTATCATTTCCACTAATTTTGGAACAGCTGTAACTCTTTTTCAACTACTCCGAATTTTTTTTTTTTGTTTGTTAAGCTTAAAAACTCACCTTCTCAACACTATATAGTATGACGCAATGTGATTGGTAGCACTCACTGGAGATATACGACTGCAACGACAACTATTGACAAAATACGAAAAGACTTTTTCGAATACTAATATTTAGACAAATTTATTTGCAAATAAAATCAAAATATTATAATATAAGAACTGGTATAAATCACACATACTAGCATAATAAATTAGAGAAAGAACAGTAAACTGTTATACCACTTTAATGAGATATGTACATTAGTATATGCATCTCTCATTCATCCACTCTCTCAATCTCACATCGCTTATTACATTATTTGCTACTTTGACAAATGAATTATGTACAGTTTTTCCAAGAGATCAGAACAAAGATTTGATATCATCAAAATTACAACAAATAACAACCCACATTCTACAACTTGAAATCGTTAAGTCGATTATTTAGTGCCTGAAACACTTCCAGTGTCGTTACACCCACTCGAATTGTGTTATTTTAGTAATGTTGATTTGCCATAAGTATTAACAAGAGTCTCACTTCCTAATAACAAATTTGACTTTTTAATATTTAGCTAACGTTTAGCACATCTGTGTTATTTTTAGAATCTTATTACATTATGTTTTATCTACATATATAACAAGCAATTGTATCAACTGTAGCTGGTTTTGAGGAAAAGTAATGCAAATTTGTTGTTCCGAAACTGGTTTGTAGTGAACCAGAAAAACTAAACAAGAAAATAATATACAATAAATTGGTACATAAATAAATAATAATTAGTAGTAAAAGTATAATAAAGGTATAAATTGTAGAATTAAGTATAAGTGTCAAACATTTTAAATACGGCTTATGAAATATTAAGCTAGGAACGTACTGTGACGACTTTCATGAGAGAAAACATTAGGCAGCGAATAAAAGAAGATTATGATAATGTCTGCTAAAATATAACTGGTAAACACACCGACTATATTTGTGTCGGTTTTGTAATATTTTCTAAACTATAATTTCCCTTGCAATGTTTACATCGTCTAACTAAGGAATGGTTGAGACCAAGCGATTTAGTAAGTTTTTAAACTTTTTTCTTTTTATTATTATTATTTTTTGCTATTTTAAAATCTACTAATCTAATTATTAAGGAGAATATTTCCAGCTTTTCAAAAGACATTCTGCTATTCGGAGCGTAGTCGTTAGCAAGTTAGAGATATTGAAAGCGTTTCGATCATTCTTAAACTGTAAATAGCATAACTAACTTGACTTTATTTTGAATCTTCGTCCAAACTCGATTGGAATCTGCATTCAATTAATAGTAATCATAATAGATCAAAAACGTAGAAGTTTTCGATGAGAAGGCTAACGGTGGGTTCTTACTTGAAGAGTAATCGTCAATAATCTACTAATCTTTATATATAAAAAGTACGTATCACGTTGTTTGTCCGCGATGGACTCCTAAACTACTGAACCGATTTAGCAAAATTTAACACACTGTGTCCAGTTTGAAGCAACTTAGAAGATAGGATCGTCAGAATACAAATACAGTGAAAGCTGTATTAAAGGGACGCTACATTAAACGGCCATCTCTATTAACCTTTGACCGGTCCCACAATTTGTTGATATTTATTAAGTACCATTTATTAAACGGACAATTCTAATAACTGGACAGAAAGGCTTCGTCGGTGTCGGTTTATGGGAGATTTCACTGTATATATATCTGAACATACGCATTTAATCACAATCCCCGAAAAAAATATAATACAGTTGAACTTCCATAACTCAAACTTCTATAACTCGAATTTCTCTATAACTCGCACTATTGAATTAGCAATAAAAGTCAAATTGCATACAAATTTCCTGCCATAACTCGAACTTTTTTTGTTGATAATGCAGATTCGAGTTAGGAAAGTTCAACTTTAATTATAATTTTCAATAAAATGCCAAATCTCAAGGACCATTTTCTCAATGTCTGGTTAGCAGCCATTTGTCAGTTAAGTTCTGGTAAACTTAACCAAGATTCCTTCTTTCGGCAAAGAACTTGTTTTTTTTTAACTAGAACAGACAGATGCTGAGAAAACAGCTTTAAATTCGTTTTTTTTCCTTTTAAAGACGATCCCCGTGAAGGACGCCCAAAAAGCGCACAAACACCAGTAATCATAGAAAAATACAGGTTATAGTTTTGGTGTGAGCCATATTTTAAGTGAAATGTTGGGTGCAAATGGGTGCCATATTCACTAACAATGGAAGAAAAACACATTCGAATGCGACTTTCTTAGCAACATATGGAGCGTTTTAAAAAGTATAAAGTGGGCTTTCTATGGATCACTATGGATGAGACTTGGGTCTATCACCATGATCCTGAATCAAAACAAGAGGCTAAAGAGTGGTGTGAACCTCGTTGTTCAGCTTCGAAACGAGTTCATGTCCGGAAATCGGCTAAGAAGGTTATGGTATCAGTTTTTTGGCATGCAAGAGGAATATTGTTTGTGAATTACTTGCAAACTGGTAAAACAACTAATTCTGAATATTATTGCAACCTTTTGGACCAGTTGAAGAAAAAAATTCGTTAAAAAGGACCCGGTTTGAAGAAGAAAAACATTCTTTTTCATCAGGACAATGCACCGTATCTCAAGAGCATTTCGACAATGGCTAAAATTCATGAATTATAGTTCGAATTGTTGGAGGATCCAATGGATTCACCAGAATTGGCCCCCAGCGACTTTCATTTGTTTCTAGAACTCGAAGAATTTATGCGTGGCAAGCGCTTTTCATCAAATGAAGAGCTCATAACGACTGTTGAAGCGCATTTTGCAGACCTTCCGGATTCTCACTTCAGGGATGGGATTCATAGATTGGAGGATCGTTGGAGCAAATGTATTAATATCCAGGGAAATTATAATGAATAATAAAGTGCATTTTGAATAATAAAATTGTCTTTTTCTTATCAAACGACAACACAAACTGAACAAACTGGTATTGCTGCCGTTCAGGCTGAAGACCGCAATTTGTCGATTCCAAAATATACTCAAGAATTTGTACAGTCTCAAACCACAATCTATCAGATTTTGAGAAAGGATTTGAGTTTGCATTCATATAAAATTGTTCTCACTCAAGAACTGAAGCCATTGGACCATTGCGAACGTCGTGAATTTGCTAATTTTGCCTTGGAACAAATTGTGAACGATCATGATGAACCATTTGAATAATTTACATGATGCCACACTAAATAAAAAAGAGTTGAATTTTGTTAAAATGAGTGTTTTTTTTTAAGGAAATCATATCACTCTTATTGGAAAACACTGTTTCATAAAATATCTAAAAATTTAATGTTTTTTTGTTTATCAAATTAGAATAGATACCAACGCGCCTATTATGTATGTATATGTTTCGGGAAGGCCTTCCATTCTTCTCAAATTAGATACAGCAACTAAGAAAATTAACAAACAAATATTTTCTAAAAGCATAAAACCTTGAGAGCTGAAAATACACTCAAAGAAATCAGAGATACTATGAACCCCGCAAGACGGATGCATTCTCAAGCGTTTCTGCAGAATAGTAACGGATGATAAGCCCCACAATAGCAACTATTTATGGCAAGTGATAAGTGCGAAGTAATGCAGAATACTCAGCTAAAACAAAATTGAGATTGTACAAACAGCAACAAAATTAAGTCACAAACTGCAGAAATAAACGTGCGACTAAAATCCGAAAAAAGATGATGAGGAAAGAAGGTGAATGCTTATCAAAAGACAACGCGACTGAACTCCATATAAATGAATGTAGCCGGTGTATGTATGTGTGTGTGCACGTAAGAGACGTAAACACGCCGGACAAAAATACTTCACGAAGCGCAGAGACAATAAAAGCAAAGACGCGCTGCTGCCGTAAACAAGCCGTTCGCAGATATGAGCGTAGCGGGAAGGTTATTACGGTTAATCATGTGGCGCTTATCAGTAGTGTTTACGGCCAGCGACGCGCAGGTTGGCCGACAGACAAGTGTCATTTGTTGTTGTTGTCATTTGAGGTGGTTTAGCGTAATTGAAGGTACATTGTTGTGTGTTATAAAAATGTGGCTGTCTGTATGCTTGTATGTACTTATGTATGTACTTATAAGATGTGTGGCAAAGTGCGACTGCAGCGTATCGGTATGTTTGTCGTACGTGCAACAATGAGCGAAGAATTCTAACAGCGCCAATGACCAACAAGACGCTTACAACTGCACACTGAGTCATTCTTGGGAGTGTTGTGGAGCAATTACATATATATTTATACATATGTATGTATGTACCAGCCATGCAGCGGGTTAACAGCGCTTGGCAGACAAACTTGTTCCAGCAAACGTTCAGCGTGACAGTCACAGTCAGTGTCGGAGTCGGAGTCGGAGTCAGAGAACGCAGTTAACACGCATGCGACGAACAAATGTCAATCATTGTTGACATGCCACATGACACTTAAGTGGTACGCACATGCACATATGTATGTACATACTTCTATGTATATATTGTATAATATATGGATGTATGTACATATGTTCATTAAAAGCCTATAAAATAGTCGGCAATAGACGCAAGCGGAGCGCAAAAGCATTGCACAAGCGAAATTTCGAAAGAGTAAGCAAAAAGTTAAGGCCACAGACATGACAGAAAATGTGCCAAAGGCAGAAAAAAAACAACAAAAAGTCGGTGCAGCTATACCATACATGAAGAAAAGTGCATTTTGTGAGAATATTTCAACCTTTTTTTGTGAAAAAATATAAAGAATTGAAACCAGAGCTACAATGTTATGGTGTTCCTTCATATTCCCGTGAGATCAAAGAAAGTGACGTCTGACTTTTTATTTGACGCAAAAATATTTAAAAATTACAAAATCTTCGCTTTTCTTTGCTTGAGCTATAAATAAAATTTTCATATCTGAACGATCGGTTGTAAGGAATTATTATGCTATAGTCGCCCAATCTTGAACATTTTCATTGTTTACTTTTTGGTCTATGTAAGCACGTTTTTCACCAAATTGTATATGTACAGCAGCTTAATTGTAGGTGTTATAGCTTAAAAACTATTTTTTGAATAATCGGTTGTATGACTACTATATATTATAATCATCAGATCCTGTTGAACTTTACTTAGTACAAATCACTTATTAAAATCAATAATCTTACAAAAGTATGTATCTATGAAGGCTCAATTAGATGAGTTATAGCACAAAAACTCATTTTTGAACAATCGGTTGTATGGCAGCTATATCTTACAATGGTCGAATAGTGATGATTTTTGCTATGCATTTTTTACAACATATAAGTAACTTTATCACAAAGTTTCATATTACTGGCTGCTCAAATAGAGCAGTTTATAGCTTAAAAACTCATTTTTGAACCAAAAGTTATATGACAGCTATATTTTATAATGATCCAATGTTGATGATTTTTATTATGCACTTTTAATATCATAAAAGCTACTTTATCATAAAGTTTCATATATCTGGCTGCTCAAATACTTGAGTTGTAGCACAAAGCCTCATTTTTGAACGATCAATTGTATGGCAGCTACATCTTACAATAGTCGAATATTGATGATTTTTACTGTGGACTTCTTATATCATATTAGTAACTTTATCACAAAGTTTCGTAATACTGGTTGCTCAAATAGAGCAGTTATAGCACAAGAGCTCATTTTTGAACAATCGTTTGTATAGCAGCAATATCTTCAATGGTCGAATATTGATGATTTTTACTATGAACTTTTTATATCATAAAAGCTACTTTATCACAAAGTTTCATAATACGGGCTGTTGAATAGGGAACGTATAGCATTAAAATCGATTTTTGAATAATCGAACAAATTGAAGTTAAAGAGGATGCCCTTCCAGCACAATTTGAGTAAAAGCGCATTTAAGCTTTTTCTTTGTATCTAAAATATTTAGACAGAGTTCCAATACTATTTCCACACATGAGTGGTATAAATGTGGATATTTGGCAATGAGATTGTTTAGAAAATAAATACACGTGCATGCACGCACACACTTACACCCATACATATATGTATGTATATATGTGTGTATGTACAAATAAGTGTAATTATTGGCGAAAGAACTATAAAAGCTGGAAAACAACATTCTTAGTGGAACAACGAACGGCACTTGTTGCATGTTGCCGCTGTGCCGCCGCAAAGCCACCATTGGCAGCACTACCACATGCACTTACTCACATACACATATACATATATGGTATATATAGCTACAGCCGACAGCGCATGCGCGTTGAGCAGCGTAAGCTGACGGTCTAGCTGATGTGAAGCGCTGTGTGGCAACTAGTTGACGAGCCGACGCATACATGATGTGGCTATAATTTGTGGCACAAAAAGCAAAACGTACAACAAAAATGGCAACAATAGCAAAAAGCTTGCTGCAAACATATGCACACCGCTGCATTTACTGTATGTGCTTCTACGATTATGTGGCATGCAACAAACGCATAATACAGCAACGGCAACAACAACAACAGCAAATGGCAACACAATGCCATTATTGCAACCACAATTGCAATAACAATGAAATGCTTGCGTCTATTTCGTACTTAAGTGCATGCAACCTGACGATGTGCAGCGCTGGTGATTTCCCATTGCAACTGTAGCATAGCCGGCGCACATGTACTGCTATACACACACGTACCTATAGTATACAGACACAGGTGTGTATGTGCGTTCGTGCATTTTATTGCCGCTCACATCATTTCGCTTGCCATCTTCGTGCCACACCGCGCGCCAAGCAGTTCGTGGCTGCAACAATTTCGCGTTGTTTGTGCAAATAATAAAATTACAAAGTTGGAAATTACACTGCTTCATATTCTGGCAATAATTATATGAATATTTTCAGCTAGCACACACACATGCGTATATATATGTATGTATGTACATATGTATGTAGAGTGCCCACTAAGAAAATTTGGGGCAACTAAAAAGCAGCTGTTCTCTAGTTTAATATTGTTATTTAATGCTTGTGATTTTAGAGAGTCTAAGAAATCTCACGAGTGCCTCAACTGGGAGAAATCGTTGCCAAGGTGGCCTCTCCCACTGATGTATGTATTATATGAGGGAACAAATTTGGTATATTGGATCACACTATAGGTCGAAATCCATGGACAATCGGTCTAAACATGGTAAACTCAATATTATTGTGTTACTTGAAAAAAAAATATAACAACAACAGTTATATTTAGGAATTTTCAGCTTGGAATTCTCAGAAGAAAAATATTCAGAACAATATCTGGCACATCCATTTAAGAATCTGAGAGCAATGCAAGATTTCTTAGTTTAGTTCTTGAATTTTTGTTGGTTAGGTTAGATGACCGATCCTTCAGCAGGGCGTTGATGACACTTAGGCTGTCAAATACCAGTTAGCCCTTTCCGAAGCCATATGAAAAACTCCTCATAGCGGATATAGAGAGAAATGCCCTGAAGCTATCATAAATCTACTTGGGTATTTTATTTTTATTTCCGCTATTTCAACTGGATGTCTACTTACATTTCTGAGATCAAAGATGTTTTTGCCTTGATTTGACAAAAGCGTAAATTTGAAGAGGCAGTTTTGAGACGAATCTTTCTCATTTTCTTCCCAACAGCTGATACAGCAGGTATCCGGTAATGAATATCAATCGAACAGTCTCCAGTTAGAACTTCTACAATCATTTGAAATATTGGAAGGTGGACCTTGTTGAGAACGAAAATACCCTAGACCTCTTACGATTTAACCTGGCTCAGAAGTAGATACCTTAAAACCGCACACCTACTGGTAGTTGACCGACTTTTCCGAGCTGGCCTGAGACCCAACAGTTCAGTACTGCACCACAAGAAGCCAATGAAGCTCCTACCCGTTCTCTTTCCGCGGTTATTAAGACTAAAGTACCCTTCCTAGCCAGCGCAGCCTTGGAGTTTCCTGCAATACCGCTGTGCCCAGGGCACCAAATCGAGGCTATTTGTGTATTAGCTCGATGCTAGAAATAAGAAATCTGAAATCGCTGCCTACTTTTGAAGTGGATAATAACCACTCTGAAGTTGTCTGCTGCTCGGAGCAGTAGTCCGCTTGGAAGACGGTTTAGTATTGTATAGCCTAAAACTGGAACTGATGGCTAGTTCCCGACAGTGTACTCCTTAACCAATTTGAAAATCTAAGTAAATGCAGCTCTGCAACCTCTAACTTTGATCAGTTATTAAGTTTTTAACAAACTTTAATTATACTGTACTCTTTATTTCTGTTTAGTTGTACTCTAAGTTCGATGGAGCTTCAGAATAGCGATGAAAGCACATTTTTTTATATAGAAAGTAAAGAATTAGCTTTTTAACTGAACTATACATTTCCAAAATTTGTATCATTTGTTGAATTCCCAAAAATATTCTAGTCGTATAACTATATCTATCGACCTTGAAGGCACAGAGAGACCTTCCCGAGTAATGAAAGCTACTACTTTATTTGTAAAATCAATGAAATAATAGAATATGGGTATCAAATTAAAGATATTCAAGCAGGCTTTCATTCAGGACAGAGTTGCCAACTCTTTTCAGTTTTGTGTTCAATTAAATTGATAATAGTAATGGTATAAAATTAAATAAGTTTAAGCGAGCTATGAGTTTCAAGTATTTTCTAACCAGGGTTGCCAACTATTTGAACTTTTTTTTTAAATATATGGATAATGTGAATGAAATCTAACAATATGAATATTAAAGTATGGAGGATCAAGCAGACTTGCAGTTTTAAATGTTTGCGTACCAGGGTTGCCACCAATTTTAACTTTTTATTCAATCAAATGAAACAAATAAATTAAATGTAACAATATGGATATGAAATTAAAGAGATTGAAGTAATTTACAAATTTTTCGTAACAGGGTTGCCAACTATTTTATATTGCTAAAATTAATGAAATATTACAATAACAGTATGATATTAACGAGATTGAAGCAGTTTTTAGAAGTTTTCGTAACAGGATTGCCAACTATTTTAACTTTTTATTCAGTTTATGGATAAAATTAAAAAAATATTACAATATGGGTATCAAATTAAAGTAATCAAGCATACTTTCCTTTTGAAATATGTTTGTACACAGAGTTGCCAACTGTCTCGTTGTTAAATTAAATACATAAAATGAGCGATATTTGTATAACCAAACGGATATAAACACCTAAACGCCTTCATGAAAAATTTGTATGTTGTTTGACTTTTGTGGGATTGCCAGCTGTTTGAAATTTACCAAATAAATTCAAACGAAAGAAATTAGAGGTGTTTGTATATATTTAAAATATTTTTAACTGATGATGTAACATGTCGCATCGCAGCTATTAGAAAACAAAGCTTATATATATTTCTATAGAATTCTATAAATCATTGTTTTGAGAGTCTTCGGTCTTTCCACCAGCTACTAGTTTATGAGAACATCATTCAGAACTCCCTTACCAATTAATTTCTTTGTATTTATACGCGTATCGTTCACATTGCTTATTATAACAACAACAGAGCAGGCAAACATAGAGAAGATCATATAGTGGAACTGAATACTAAATACTTAAAAATATGAGACACTGCAGTCAAGTCAGCGAGAAAAATTATAAAACAAACTCGTAATACCGGAACGATGAATACAAATTGACTATGCGAACGATAACAGAATCAAAACGACATACAACAACTCACAAAAACAAGTGTATGCAGATATATGAATAACATGTTTGTAATGTGTAGTGTGTAGATACGAGTAGTCAAACAAAATTGACTGCCTTTCAGCACACTTCTGGGCAGCGACAAGTCGAAGTATGTAAATATGTTTAGATATAGAGAAGCTATAACTTTGTGTATATTAGGGTGAGAATAAATTTAAAAAAAATTTTATTCTTACAAATCATGAAAATATCGTCCGAATTGATAAAAATAATGTATATGAAGATATCTAGTAAAATGAAAAATGTTTTCCATGCAAGCTCTTCATTCAGATCGTTCACTTTGTATGACAGTTATATGTTATAACGGTCCAATTTGAAAAATTTCTTCAACTATTATACCTTTGTCTTGGACAATAATCTGTACCAAAATTCGTGAAGATATCTCTTCAAATGAAAAAGTTTTCTATACAAGCACTTTATTCAGATGGTTCAGTTTGTATGGCGGTTATATGCTATAGTGATCCGATCTAAACCATTTCTTCAGGAATTACAACAACGCTTTAGGCGATGATTCATGCAAAATTTTGTGGAGATATCTCATCAAATGAAAAAGTTTTTCATACAAAAACTTGATTCCGATCGTTCAGTTTGTATGGTAGCTATATGCTATAGTGGTCTGATATCAACCGTTCCATCAAATGAGCAGCTTCTTGGTGTGAAAAGTACGGGTGCAACATTTCAGATCGATAACTCAAAAACTGAGAGACTAATTCACGTATATACACAAACGGACAGACAGACGGACATGGCTAAATCGACTCAGCTGGTCTTGCAGATCAATTATTTATAGAGTCTCCGACGTTTACTTTTAGGTGTTACAAATATCGTTATAAACTTAATATGCATATATCAATAGTTTTTTTGACCCACCCTAATATGTATATATGCGGATATGTAAAGCAGTGATTGCTTGCTTTTAGTTGAATGCATGTATATACGTACTATACATACAGATCTTTAGGCCTCAAACGCTTCATGCTTCCTCAATGATTTTGCGCGTCTCACGTGTATTTGTTGTGTTGTTGTGGTACATGTTGTTGCAATTTGAATGATGATGAATGGAATGTGAAGTCAGTGCGACCTATTGCCAGCAATTAGCGAGTGCTGCGATTTTTATGCCAAAACGGGTGAGATGGACCAGAACTGGGCACACACACATACACAAAAGCACAGAGAAAGCATGTGCATATACTTATGTATGGGTGCGTGTAACTGAAAAGTGATTTGCTACAAAAGTGGTAGGTGAAAGAAATCGGGCATGTTGTTGCAGATTTTCTAAATACGCTTTGATTATATACACGCGCTCAGATTGATATCTGCAACACTTCTGCTGTATGCTTATATGGGTGTGTGTATAAATATATGTATGTATTTTAACCAAATTGCACTTGTACACACTTGACATTTGTTTCTGTGTGTGTGTGTATGCAACGCTATTGAACAAATTGAAAATCGCTGCAAAACACTAACAAGACTGGAAATTTGTTGCAACTATAATAACAACAAAAGTAATAACACAACCAACAACAACAATAACACAGCCAACAACAACACTACATAATAACAAAGTTAGCGCGTCAGCTGCAACAGCTGTTTGTGGCGGCATTGCATTAAACTGCTATTGTTGTTGTTGTTGTCTGCACAGAACTGGTAGCAAAATGTCTAGCAAAGTTTGCAGTCTAACTGGCTGACTTGCCTGTGAACGGCCAGTAGTCGGCGCACAGTGTGCAGTGGGTTGAATGGGCGGTCAGGCGTTAGGCAAGCTGATTCGCTTGTTAGTAGGCTGAATGTGGCAAATGGGGGCAAAGCTTGCTTGGCCTGTTCATTTGGCAAAAAATACACTGTTGTGCTTGCATACATTTAAGAAGATGTCGTGTTAGGGGAAAACCGGAAAACTTAATGTGCATAAAAAAATTAATAAATCAAATATCGTTTATATTTTTTTAATAGTCTGCTTGTAAATTTGTTTGTGACGCAGCAGGTTTTGGAGTAATAAAAAAGTTTATTTTTTTTCAAATAAAAAATGTTTCACACAAGACTTAAGTTTGAGTAGTCATTTTGTATCGCAGCTAAATGATATAATAATCCGATTCGAAAAATTTCTTCATATGTTATAGCGATGTCTTGGAGATTAATCCATGCCAAATTTCGTGCAGATATCTTTTAAAAGAAAAGGGTTTTTCATATAAATATTTGATTTTGATCAGTCAGTTTGTATGGTAGCTATATGCTATAGTCGTCTGATCTAAGGAGTTTTTTCTGAATGTTTTACGTTACCTTTGGTTATAATCTGTACAAAATTTCGTGAAAATATCTCGTCAAATGCAAAAGTTTTCCATACAAGCACTTCATCAGCATTCAGATAGTTCAATTTGTGGGGTAGCTATATGCTATATTGGTCCGATATCAGCTGTGCCGACATATGAGCAGCTTCTAGGGAAGGAAACGCTGTATGCAAAATTTCAGAGCGATATCTATAAATTGAGGGACTAGTTCGCATATACATATGTACATATATAGTACAAACAGACGGACCAGGCAAAATCAACTCAGCTCGTCAATCTCATTATATATAAAGAAATTTCCCACGTTTCTTGTATTGCAAACTTCATTGCAAGCTTAATACACCCTGTTTAGGATATTAGAAAATGTCACGTGAGCAAATGATCAACATTTTTCATATTTGCATCCAGAAGTATCAGATATTCACAAAAGGACCCAGAAACTCCAAAAGAACATTTATATATTTCTTTTACACCGATTGTTTCCAACAAAAATAACATAATCTTTTGCAAAAAAGTCCTAAGATTTCTCCGTAGTTCGATAAGGCTTGGTTCTCTTAACGGAGTGTCACCCGGTGATTGTTGCTAAGTAACTGTGTATCGTAATCGAGCTCAGTTTATAACACTGTGAAACATTTTTGGGATTATTGTCTGGGGGTGAGAAATTCCAAGTCAGGGTGTTGGTACTAGGTCAGTATAGTAAAACCCTCAAAGGGTTTGGCGTTCGTATGTGTCAGTTTTTTTTATGACCTTTTAAATTTTTTCCTTATCTTGATGTTTTTTCGCTTAGTTGTAACATTTTGACAAAAACGTTTTTTTCTTTTTTTTTATGTTAAACTACTTAGCTGTTGTACTGTGTAATCAACCCAAATTATGCCTTTTCGTTGGGAACAATCTCTGTTTTTCTTATGGATCATCGCTGAGTCTGTAACAGTTTCGTAGATCCCTTCCTCAACAGTTTTTTTTATTCAGTTCTGATGAAAGTTAGGGTTACTGCTTAATTACTCTTAGTAAATGATTCATGCACTTTTTCGGTGCATCATCACTAATCACAAACTTAACTTAACTGTGGATCATAATAGTCTTAACTCGCTATTAATTTTTCGTCTTCAAATCTGTTGAGTTCGAGAAAAGAAGAAAAATATTGACTTAAGCTCAGATTACTTATGCCAACCCCTCACCTATATCCATATATTGATATGATCTGGCAATGCTAAGAAATTTCGCTATAAAAGTAACTGATTATCAGCGTGAGTTCTAACTAGTTAACTATTTTAAAATATTATAAATAAAATCAATATACGGCAAATTATGAAAAGAGTTTAAGCCATAAGTTGATTGAGTGAAGATAGATGTTTATTTAACCAACAAAAATCTTTGCCTAAAGTTCGGCTATATTTGATCATACTTTGAAGCGTCCTATTTGAAAGTAATATTAATGTTGAAGCACACCGTTGGTGTACGAATGAAATTGAAAAAACTCTCATTTACTTAATGCTACTTAAGGGTATATATCCACCCAAGCCAGAAGAAACGCCATTTTTGGTATTTTTTTTTTTTTGAGCTTGCATTTTATTTATTATCTAGCTAAAAACTTGGTATATTTATTAAATCGAATGTATGTACTTTGAAAGTGTGTGATTGATTTTGAACAATTTTCGATTTGCTTGATTTCGTAGTCGATCTCCAGGAGTGACCTCCGAAAAACGGTGTCTTAGGAAATTTTTTCTACTTAATATTATCTTCAATCTAAAAACCATATAAGCTGGTGTTTACTATATATAAACAAGTACGGAAAGGCTAAGTTCGGGTGTCACCAAACATTTTATACTCTCGCATGGTAAAGTGATAATCGAGATTTCATAATACGTCATTTACATATTTTTCAAATACCGTATTTTTGTAAAGTTTTATTCCGCTATCATCATTGGTTCCTAATGTTTATACTCGTATTATACAGAGAAGGCATCAGATGGAATTCAAAATAGCTTTATATTGGAAGAAGGCGTGGTTGTGAACCGATTTCACCCATATTTCGTACATGTCAGCAGGGTGTTAAGAAAATATTATATACCGAATTTCATTGAAATCGGTCTAGTAGCTCCTGAGATATGGTTCTTGGTCCATAAGTGGGCGGCGCCACGCCCATTTTCAATTTTAAAAAAGCCTGGGTGCAGCTTCCTTCTGCCACTTCTTCCGTAAAATTTAGTGTTTCTGACGTTTTTGTTAGTCGGTTATCGCACTTTTAGTGATTTTGAACATAACCTTTGTATGGGAGGTGGGCGTGGTTATTATCCGATTTCTTCCATTTTTGAACTGTACATGGAAATGCCTGAAGGAAACGACTCTGTAGACTTTGGTTGACATAGCTATAGTAGTTTCCGAGATATGTACAAAAAACTTAGTAGGGGGCGGGGCCACGCCCACTTTCCAAAACAATTGCGTCTAAATATGCCCCTCCCTAATGCGATCCTTTGTGCCAAATTTCACTTTAATATCTTTATTTATGGCTTAGTTATGACACTTTATAGGTTTTCGGTTTCCACCATTTTGTGGGCGTGGCAGTAGGCCGATTTTGCCCATCTTCGAACTTAACCTTCTTATAGAGCCAAGGAATACGTGTACCAAGTTTCATCATGATATCTCAATTTTTACTCAAGTTACAGCTTGCACGGACGGACGGACAGACGGACAGACGGACGGACGGACAGACAGACATCCGGATTTCGACTCTACTCGTCGCCCTGATCACTTTGGTATATATAACCCTATATCTGACTCTTTTAGTTTTAGGACTTACAAACAACCGTTATGTGAACAAAACTATAATACTCTCGTTAGCAACATTGTTGCGAGAGTATAAAAAGAACGATCGAAGGAGTAGTCAAAATTTGGATTTTTGACAAAATATCGAATTCAATAAAAATGTTTTAATTACATATTTCGAAATTATTATCACAAAATCGGAATCCTTCGATCAGTAACTGACAATTATATATAAACAGGTTGTGTGAAATTTTTAAGATATTACGTCCGGCTTCGTATAGTTTTCTCACACCGGTTCTGAGATTTCGACTTCGAGCAAAACTATTTCAAAATTTTGGTGACAGATTACATGAAGTTAAAAAAAGCCTTACAAAATGGCTCATCTCAGAAAATAATTGTCGGCTCAACTTCAAATTTTCGGATGATATTCTTAAATACAGTACATTCTATATATCGCCACCTAAAATGCGAAACAAAGATTCAACAAAAAAGTCGAAATTGTATTTTTTATTGCCTACGGTTCACTACATCATATTACACATATGTAGCATTAAATTTTCGGCAATGTCAGATATAACCAATATATACCTAACCTATATATAACCTACATACATACATATGTATAACCATTTTATAACCAAAACTCAATTTTCGTTTCAGTATGAGTGGTTTCTTTATATCGTTTTTCCTTCGCCTATAAACTTAAGAAAAGTAATGTTACGTTATTTTGCATTTTAGGTGATATGGTTTTAGAAAAAACAAAAAAAGAAACGATTTTTTGAAATTAACCAGTGGATATAACCGCCACAGCTATTTTAAGATATTGTCGATAATTTTTTATTTAACGAACAAAAACTATTTTGGAGCAATGAAGTTATTTTCTAAAACCAAAACATTTATTTATTCATTTTCAATATTTTTGCCTCTAAAATATTAGTCACGCTACGAATCTAGCTTAGAAAATAAAACACTTGTGGACTCGATTAGAAGAGCAATTCACTTTCTAATAAACACTTGCATACACAAATACATACACACATTGTATGTAAATGTGCTTAAAAAAACAGCGCAAAGAATAAATTTGTATGTAATTAAAACAGCAACTCTCATACTTTCATACATACATATGTACATATGTACGTATGCAAGTACATAGTATATGTTAGCGTCTAGAAGCTAGTAAGCTACGCTCCACCCGCTACAGCGCTCAGCTACTCGTATAAAATTAACTAATTTGCTCATATTACAAAACATTGCCTTTATTATTTATGTATCTGACTGGTTTGCTATTTGTTTACTTTTGTTGTTGCAGTAGCAAAGTAAGTGATTTGCGTCTTTGGCGCAGTCTGTCGTGCAAAAAGCGCGCGTGCTCTCAAGATTCTTGACACTATTTAGCTTTGCTTGCTTTTATGTATTTCATAATGCGTCTATATGTATGTGTGTATGTACACAGGTATATGCATGTGTATATGTACATATATAGTTGTATATAACACATATGGATGTATGCAAATGTGCTGGCTATTAAATCATGGCTTAAATAAAACTAAGAATGGCGGTAATATTTTACGCGTTTAATCTGCTTTGTCTGCGAATGTGAGGCAAAGCGTAAATAAAGAAAGGAAACAACAAAAACATACAATATATGCACGAAATTTATTTATTTTTTAGGTTTATTTGGAGCATGTTTTATAACATTTTTTTTTGATTTTTTTTTAATATATTTTTATTTTTTTAAGTTTTATTATTGTTTTAATTAAAGTAAAACAAGAAAAATATTTTTTATTGTGAATTAAATATTTTAAAGTATATACAAATCGAAATTACTTTTGTTTTTGTAAATAAAATATTATTATTTTTTTCTGTTTATAAATATCTGAAGAGAATATTAAATATTTGTGAGCTGTTTTTTATATTGAAGAATTATATAAAGTTTAGAAAAAAACAACAAAAAATGGTACTCATGAAATTTATTTATATTTTGAGTTTTATTTGGAGCATGTTTTCATAAAATTTTTTTATAGATACTTTTTTTATTTTAGATTTAACTTAAGTAAAACACAAAAAAAAAATTTTTTCATCGTTAATAAAATATTTGCAAAAAAAATAAAATTTTGTTTTTGTAATTAAAATATCATTATTATTTTCTTATCTGTTTATTGATATTTTCTTCAGCATTATTAAATATTTGTGAGGTGTTTTTTATATTAAATAATATATAAAGTTTACATATTTAATCCGCCCTGACCACGAATTTTAAATAAAAAAGGCATCCAGCCTTCTCCCCCTTTTAACATAAAAAATATTGTTTTAAGAATTTTTGTAAAAAAGTTTTTCTCTACTTCACTTTTCCTTTAATGTACTTGAAAACATTTTTAATTATATAAAATATTATTTAATCTTATATTGAAAAATAATTTTTCTTATCAAGGCACATATGTAAGTATGTATTTTCTCGTACTAAATACTAGAAAATATTAAAAAAAGTAGTTTTTTATCGATTTTGTTTAAAATTTTTTTTTAATATTTTCTCTTATACAAGGAAAAAATTATTCTTTTTAAAAAAAATTTTCGTAAAAAAAATAATTTTTCCATACCAAAAAATATATTTTTTCTTAGCAAAAATTAAAAGTATTAAAAAATATTATTTTCTT